>NW_017670611.1:3921-10114 GCF_001879085.1 Nicotiana attenuata
CTGCGGAAATCCCACTCTCGAACCAAACCACTTCTGCGGTCACAACATCGCATAAGCGATTCCGCTTTTGCGGCTACGCCAACGCTTTTGCGGAACCAGGCGCCCAGGCCTCTTCACCGCTTCTGCGGTCAACCCATTGCTTAAGCGGGTCCGCTTCTGCGGTCCAAGACTCGCAGAAGCGAGAATACCAGATATCAGCAACATTTGAAGTCTCCAAGTCCAAATTTCATCCCGCTAGCCATCCGAAATCACCCCGAGGCCCCCGGGACCTCAGCCAAAGGCACCAACATATCCCAATACATCATACGAACTTGCTCCAATCATCAAAACACACCTAACAACACTAAAATCATCAATTCACATCGGATTCAAGCCTAAGTTCTTCAAGAACTTCCGAAATGCACTTTCGATCAAAAACCCGACCAAACGATGTCCGAATGACCTGAAAATTTGCACACATATCCAAAATCACTTAACGAAGCTACAGCAACTCTCGGAATTCCATTCCGACCCCCGGATCAAATTCTCACCCATCCACCGGAATTCGCCAAAATACTAACCTCGCCAATTCAAGCCTAATTCTACACTGGGCCTCCAAAATCAATTCCAATCGCACTCCCAAGTCACAAATCATCCCCTGAAGCTAACCGAATCACCGAAAATCACATCCGAGCCTTCTAACTCAAAAGTCAACATTCGGTTGGCTTTTCCAACTTAAGCTTTCCTTAACGAGACTAAGTGTCTCATTTCTTATCAAAACCAATCCAAATCAACTCTAACACACCACATACTGATAACGAAACATGAAGAAGCATGAAATGGGGAAAACAGAGCAATAACATATGAGACGACGGGTCGGGTCGTCACACCTCTCCCACACGATCGAGAATCTCAAATGGGCCAATGAACCTAGGGCTAAGCTTGCCCTTCTTCCCAAATCTCATCACGCCCTTCATAGGCGACACTGGAGCAAGACCCGCTCACCAACCATGAAAGCTACATCTCGAACCTTACGATCCGCATAACTCTTTTGCCGCGACTGAGCCGAACGAAGCCTGTCCTGAATGATCTTGACCTTATCCAAGGCCTTCTGAACTAAATCTGTACCCAATAACCGAGCCTCTCCCGGCTCAAACCATCCGACTGGAGACCGATATCGCCTACCATACAACGCCTCATATGGAGCCATCTGAATGTTGGACTGGTAGATGTTGTTGTAGGCGAACTCTGCAAAAGGCAAAAACTGGTCCCACGAGCCTCCAAAATCAATGACACAGGCTCGGAGCATATCCTCCAATATTTGAATAGTCCTCTCGGACTAGCCGTCCGTCTGAGGATGGAATGCTGTGCTCAACTGAACCTGGGTGCCCAACTCCTGCTGAACTGCTCTCCAGAAGCGCGAGGTAAACTGCGTACCCTGGTCCGAAATGATAGATACCGGCACATGAAGGCGAACAATCTCTCGGATGTAGATCTCAGGTAACCTCTCCGATGAATACGTGACTGCAACATGAATAAAATGCGCTGACTTGGTCAGCCTATCAACAATGACTCAAATAGCATCAAACTTCTTCTGAGTCATCGGAAGTCCAGTAACGAAATCCATGGTAATCCTCTCCCACTTCCACTCGGGAAGCTCAATCCTCTGAAACAAATCACCAGGCCTCTGATGCTCATACTTAACCTGCTGACAGTTCAAACATCGAGCCACATATGCAACAATATCTTTCTTCATCCTACGCCACCGATAATGCTGCCGTAAGTCCTGATACATCTTCGCGGCGCCCGGGTGAATAGAATACCGAGAACTATGGGCCTCCGCTAAGATCAACTCTCAAATCCCATCGACATTGGGCACACAAACTCGCCCCTGCAATCTCAAAACACCATCATCATCTATCTGCACCGTGTCTCTCAGGACACACAAATGGGGATCATCAAACTGCCGATCACAGATACGCTCCAATAATGAAGAACGAGCGACCGTACAAGCTAACACTCTGCTAGGCTCAGAAATGTCCAACCTCACGAATCGATTGGCCAGGGCCTGAATATCCAAAGCAAGCGGTCTCTGGCTGACCGGAACATAAGCAAGACTACCCATGCTGGCGGACTTCCTACTCAATGCATCGGCCACCACATTGGCTCTCCCCGGGTGGTACAAAATAGTAACATCATAATCCTTCAATAGCTCCAACCACCTCCTTTCAACTCTTTCTGCTTGAACAAGTACTGCAGACTCTTGTGATCAGTGTACACCTCACACGTCACACCATATAGGTAATGCCTCCAAATCTTCAAAGCATGAACAATGGCTGCCAACTCGAGATCATGAACCGGATAATTCTTCTCGTGGATCTTCAACTGCCTCGAAGCATAAGCAATGACTCTGCCATCCTGCATCAATACCGCACCAAGCCCAATACGGGAAGCATCACAATAAACTGTATAAGGCCCTGAACCTGTGGGCAAAACCAATATCGGTGCCGTAGTCAGAGCTGCCTTGAGCTTCTGAAAGCTCGCCTCACACTCATCTGACCATCTGAACTGGGCACCCTTCTGGGTCAATCTGGTCATCGGGGCTGCAATAGATGAAAACCCCTCCACGAACCGACAATAGTAACCTGCTAACCCCAAGAAACTCCGAATCTTAGTAGCTGATGCTGGTCGAGGCCAATTCTTGACTGCCTCAATCTTCTTCGGGTCCACCTGAATACCCTCTGCTGATCGACATGACCCAGAAATGCAACCGAACTCAACCAGAACTCGCACTTCGAGAACTTAGCATATAACTGACTATCCTTCAGAGTCTGAAGAACCACTCTGAGGTGCTGCTCGTGCTCCTCCTGGCTGCGAGAGTACACCAAAATATCATCAATAAAGACTATCACGAACATGTCAAAATATGGCCTGAACACTCGGTTCATCAACTCCATAAATGCTGCTGGGGCATTGGTCAACCCAAATGACATGACCAAAAACTCATAATGTCCATACCGAGTGCGGAATGCTGTCTTAGGGACATCAGACGCCCTAATCCTCAGTTGATGGTAGCCAGATCTCAAGTCTATCTTTGAAAACACCTTTGCACCCTGAAGCTGGTCAAACAAATCATCAATCCTCGGCAGTGGATACTTGTTCTTTATCGTCACCTTGTTCAATTGCCGATAATCAATGCACATTCTCATCGATCCATCCTTTTTCTTCACAAATAACGCTGGCGCACCCCAAGGAGAAACACTAGGCCTGATAAAACCCTTCTCTAGCAAATCTTGCAACTGGTCCTTTAACTCCTTCAACTCTGGCGGGGCCATGCGATACGACGGAATAGAAATGGGCTGCGTGCCTGGGGCCAGATCAATACAGAAGTCAATATCCCTGTCGGGCGGCATACCCAACAGGTCTGAAAGGAAAACCTCGGGGAACTCCCGAACAATAGGAACAGAATCAATAGAAGGGACCTCTGTGCTGGAATCACGAACATACGCCAGATAAGTTAAACACCCCTTCTCGACCATGCGTCGAGCCTTCACATATGAGATAACACTGCGGGTGGCATGATCTGGGGTCCCTCTCCACTCCAATCGGGGTAAATCGGGCAAAGCCAAGGTCACGGTCTTGGCGTGACAATCCAAGATAGCATGATACGGGGACAACCAATCCATCCCTAATATAACATCGAAATCCACCATGTCTAAGAGCAATAAATCAACACGGGTCTCAAGACCCTCAAATACTACCGCACAGGAACGATGAACTCGGTCGACCACTATAGAATCCCCCACCGGTGTAGATACATAAACAGGAATACCCAAAGCATCACTAGGCATAACCAGGTAGGGTGCAAAATAGGACGACACATATGAATACGTAGACCCAGGGTCAAATAGCACTGAAGCATCCCTATCACAGACCAGAATAGTACCTGTAATAACAGCATCTGACGACTCAGCCTCTGGCCTGGCTGGCAAAGCATAACACCGGGGCTGGGCCCCACTTCCCTGAACCATGTCCCTGGGACGATCGACTACTAGCTGACCCCTACCTCTGCCGGTCCGAGCTCCACCTCTACGGTCTCTACCTCCACCTCTATGATCTCTACCCCCGCCTCTAGCTAGCTGGGCAAGCTGTGGATCACCTGGTGCCTGAATCATGAGGCGAGGACCCTGCTGCTGAGAGCTACCCGAGGCTCGAGGGCAAAATCTGACAATGTGACCGGGGTCACCACAACCATAGCAAGCCCTCGGCTACTGAGACTGCTGGCCCTGTCGACCGGAACGTCCTCCCCGGAAGCTTTGAAGTGGCGGTACACTGATGGGCTGCTGATCAGAATAATGCTGCTGAGAACCACCACCGCCTGGAGTACCATGAGAAACCTGGAGTGCTGACTGAAAGGGTCTCGGTGGATGGCCTCTACCATAAGAATCCCTACCTCCAGACGAGGTATCACTGAACCTACCAGAATGACGAGGCCTCTTATCCGACACCTGACCACCTCCCCGTGCAAGGGCCATCTCAACTCTGCGGGCCGCATTGGCCGCCTCCTGAAAGGAAATCTCACTACCAGCTCCCATAGCCATCTGGAGACGGATCGGCTGAATCAATCCATCAATAAACCTCCGCACCCTCTCTCGCTCTGTGGGGAGTATAACAGTAGCATGGCGTGCCAAATCAATGAACCGCGTCTCATACTGGGTGACTGTCATGGAGCCCTGCTGGAGGCGCTCAAACTGCCTGCGAAGTGCCTCCCGCTGAGTAACTGGGAGAAACTTCTCCAAAAACAACTCCGCGAACTGATCCTGTGTCAATGCTGGAGACCCTGCTGGTCTAGATAGGCAATAGTCCCTCCACCAAGTCTTGGCGGATCCTGCAAGCCAGAAGGTGGCAAAATCGACCCCATTGGTCTCCACAATACCCATGGTCCTAAGGATCTCATGGCAGTTGAATAAGAAATCCTGGGGATCCTCTGATGAAGCACCGCTGAATGTGGTGGTGAAAAGCTTGGAGAACCTATCAAGCCTCCACAAAGCATCTGAGGACATAGCCGCTCCATCGCCGGTCTGAGTCACAATACCCGGCTGAACTGCCACAGTTGGCCGAACCACTGGAACCTGTGCTTGGAGAGCTACCTACTCTGGAGTACGCGTAGCAGGAGTCTGAACTCCTCCTCCAGCCTGAGAAGTGGCTGGTGCTACTGGAAGCAAACCCGGTCTAGTGACGCTCTCCACAAAGCCTACCAATCTGACCAGAGCGTCCTGAAGAACTGGGGTGGCTATGAACCCCTCTGGGACCTGAGCTGGGCCCACCGGAGCTGCTGGGGCTGGAGCCTCTTCATCGTAATCAACATGAGGCTCCACCTCTGGGACTGCTGCTCGGGGCTGAGCTCTGCCCCGGCCTCGGCCTCTGCCCCTAGTAGGAGCTGCTGCTGGGGGCTTGGGCTGCTGCGCGGTAGAAGAGGAAGCATGTGTTCTCGCCATCTGCGAAAGAATAGAGTAGAAGGACAATCAGTATTTGAGAAACAGAATCGCACGACAAGAAAGAACAAAAGTGAAATTTTTCCTAACTCCGTAGCCTCTGGGGATAAATACAGACATCTCCGTACCGATCCCTCAGACTCTACCAAGTTTGTCCGTGAGTAGCGAGACCTATGTAACCTAGTGCTCTGATACCAACTTGTGACGACCCGGATTTCCCACCATGGGGAGTCGTGATGGCGCCTACTGTTGGAGCTAGGCAAGCCAAACATTTAAACATCTTCGGATAACAACACACAATAATAAAATAACGAGTCTTTAAATAAATGCGGAAGTCTTTTAAAACATAAATAACTGAAAACCCAAAATGCGGAAGTTTAACATTTCTCTATCCAAGACTGGAGTCGCTGTCTCACGAACCACTAAAGAGTGCTACAAAAAAGTCTGAATAGAAAAAAAATACATAATGTCTGTCTCGGTACAATGAAAACAAACAGAAAATATGGAAAGGGACTTCGTCCTGCGAACGCCAGCTAGGCTACCTCGTAAGTCCCTGGATTGAAGAGGGCTCCCGATCAACTACTGCTGTGGCCCAAGAGCTGCTCTGGTACCGTAATCTGTGCAAAAAGCACAGAAGTGTAGCATCAGCACAACCGACCCCATGTGCTGGCAAGTGCCTGGCCTAACCCCGGCGAAGTAGTGACGAGGCTAGACAGGAC
>NW_017670611.1:10739-91784 GCF_001879085.1 Nicotiana attenuata
CCTCACATAACTCTCATTTCATGGCACGGAATGATCCTTCGTGCAATTATAGTCAAATCAGAGCACGGAATGTCCCTTCGTGCATAAATAATCAAAACATGGCACGGAATGACCCTTCGTGCAAATATAATCAAAACATGGCACGGAATGACCCTTCGTGCAAATATAATCAAAATATGGCACGGAATAACCCTTCGTGCATTATCACTCTTCCTCACCCAACCAACAATCACAACCAAACGGGCGAGGGAATAAGCAAATAATAAGGAATGTCCCGGCAAGGGAAAACACAATTAAACAGCTAAATCCCGGCAAGGGAGTAACAACAACAACTTTCACATCCCGGCAAGGGAGATAATCAATGTCTCTTTCCATTTCTTTCATTTCTTACTCAATATTATTTTTATTGTTCGAGCCAACGCTCCAAAGAGTATACAAACTCATAACCAATCCTCAAACTCTTCACATTATGTAGAATTCATCAATTAGCATAGAAGAGTCTCAAAAATATCAGAAATACGTGCAAACAAGGACCCACGGTCATGCTAGACACCGGTGTATAGATACTCGTCACCATGCCTATACACCGTACTCGATCATTTAGCAATTAGCAATTAATAACACTCCAATCCTATTCCCTCAAGCCAAAGTTAGATCAAACACTTACCTCGGTCCAAAGAATAGCAATCAATCCTCAAATACCGCCTTTCCTCTACAATCTGACTCCGAAACAATGATATCTAGGCATAATTAATTCAATAGTATCAAGAAGGACTCACTGGCAACATCCCATAGCCTAGATATGAATTTCCTAACATTCTTCAAAAAATACCAAAAATCGACCCCGGGCCCGCTTGGTCAAAACACGAGGTTCGAACCAATTCCATGTCACCCATTCCCCCACGAGCCCGAATATACAATTTGTTTTCAAATTCGACCCTAAAAAAAGGTCTAAATCAAAGAAAATTGAAAAGCCCTAATTCTACCCTTTTCCCCAATTCTTACAATGAACTACATGATTTAGGTCTAGGAATTGATTAATGATGATAGAAAATGAAGAAAACGAGTTAGATAATACTTACCCAAGAAGCTTTGATGAAGGATAGCTCTAAAAATCACCTATGTGCTGTGGAGAAGATGAACTCGTGTTATTTGGGTGAAAAACCGTTACTGGTCTGTTTTTAGGCTGTAAAAATAACTGGGCGAATTTGCCCTACGTGATCGCGGAAATAGAGGTGCGATCGCGGAAGGTCCCACTGACTGGTCATCGTGATCGCGTGGAGGGTAACGCGAACGCGTAGAAGAAACACTGGGGGTCCAAAAGTTTGGTCTATGCGAACGCGAGTCAATTGATGTGAACGCATTGAAGGAAATGCTGAAGCTATGCGATCGCGTGACCGAGTACGCGAACGCGGAAGAGGAAAAAGCCAAACGAACGCGAACGTGGGCTGAAGATTGCGATCGCGAAGGAGGGAACAACTGTGCAAAGATTTTCTGCAACTTTCTCTAAGGCCAAAAACATCCCGAACCACCTCCGAATCACTCCCGAGCCCTCGGGGCTCCTAGCCAAACACACACACTAACTCAACAACCTCATACAAACTTATTCGAGCGATCAAATCGCCAAAACAACATCAAAATCAATGAATCAAACCTCAAAATCATCATTTTTCATTCTAACTTCACAAACTTCAAACTTTAGATATTTAGATCCGAAACACGCCAAATGACGTCCGTTTTCGACCAAACTTTACAGAAAGCGCTTAACACATATTTAAGACTTGTACCGGGCGTCAGAACCAAAATACGAGCCCGATACCCTAGTCTTTTAATCAATTTTTCATTTCCATTTTCCTTAATAATTTCAGAAGGACAATTTCATAGAAAAATTCTTTTACTCGGGTTCTAGACCTCGGATTTCGACTCCGGGCACATGCCCGAGTGGCATATTTTTCTACGGACCCTCCGGGACCGTCGAATCACAGGTCCGGGTCCGTTTACCAAAAATGTTGACCGAAGTCAACTTTAATCATTTTAAAGCCACATTTTGAAATTTTTTTCACAGAATTTAACATATAATCTTTCCGGCTACGCGCCCGGACTGCGCACGCAAATTGAGGCAACTAAAGGTGAGGTTTTCAAGGCCTCGGAAGCACGAAAAAAGAGAGAAATCCGGTGATGACCCTTTGGGTCGTCACATTATCGAAGACCAGTGCAATTAATTAACTACATACTTGTTTGCCTACGTGATGGCCTATAGGCATGGCATCT
The DNA here is from genome assembly GCF_001879085.1 of Nicotiana attenuata. Taxonomy (NCBI): domain Eukaryota; kingdom Viridiplantae; phylum Streptophyta; class Magnoliopsida; order Solanales; family Solanaceae; genus Nicotiana; species Nicotiana attenuata. Next base: position 13,011 of record NW_017670611.1, read on the forward strand.
ACTGGTTTCAGGAATAAAGAAACAAACTGATTAAGAAAGTTGCCAGTTTTAACAGAATGGTGCGAGTTCTGTAATTAGTGCTAATCTTAAAACGAGTGATTCAGATTTGATTGATAATTCCTATAGGCATGCTTTCTAGCGTCGTTAATTTAAACATTTTTTATAGGCGTAGCAAAAGCGCAGAAATACTATGAGCATGGTATCTGAATACTATTAGTTTTTAATCCTATAAATAGGTTTGCCTAGTGAACAATGCATGCATAGAGTCTGGATTCCTGGTTACTTATAGGCGTGGTATCCATATGGAGATGCAAAATTTCTATAGACATGGTATCTATATGGATGCATAAACCTATAGACATGATATCTATGTGGATGCATAAACCTATAGACATGGTATCTACGTGCGATATGCAAATGTGCAAAGCTGTAGGCAAGATACATGAGTACAGAAGTGTGGTAATTCCCTATGAGCATGATATCTACCCCTTTGCATGCATGGTTACCCTTCCCTTTTCACTAATCACCCCAGAGGTTATTACAAAATTTTATTACAGACCAAGATGAATCAAAAACGGGAAATAAAATTACAATCACAACTCTTAAGCTGCATCCAAGGAGCCTAATTAAAACCCAAGGTCTAACAATATGATATGAGCCAACTGCCAGGATCAGTTTCTAAAGCCTTTCTCTTATCTGGAGTGTGTCAAAGTTCCAAGGAATTTCAAGAACTCCAGGCAATGCTCATACCCAGATATCAGAACTGAATGAAAGTGCAGTGTGGAAGGGCCAGCCCTCCAATGTCCAAGTTCAGAGGGAGCACAAGGTCCCAAGGCAAGGCTCATTGGAGGGGGGCAGAACTTAGAGTCTAGGAACAAGTGTAAGTGCAGTAGAGGGATATGTGGGATGCCAAGGTAGGCTGGTGGTCATGCCCAGCAACATAAAATGCCGGCACACCCCTGACCAGCCCACTATCCAAACATTGGAGAGTTAGGACCTATTGAGGGTCAGGTTCAACTCTGGACAGCAATTTGGATGCTGCCAGGCCAAACCTTAACTCAAACACACATAAGGGAATGGGGATGGGAAACTGAAAGAGCTTCGGACCCAAAGGGTCCAGTTTACATCCATGGACAATAACTTTGTATATTGCCATGTTTTTTAAACTATAGCTCAAACACATAGGGGGACATGGGGAATGGGATTCATTGCAAGACATAAGCAAGATATAAGCACATTATACAAAGGTTAAATTCTACAGGTAGTAAAGTAAGCATGGACAGGAGAATTGGTAAGTGAACACATTAGAGTTGATGCTGGAATTAAAACTAGGACATACCAGTTTCAGAAAGAGACAAGCAAAAGAAAGCAGAAGTCTTGCAAATAGGCCACAGTACAAGCAACAAGAGAGAATACTTTTTGAGTGTGAGTGTGAGTTCAGAAAACTACGAATGTTGGTATGTTGTGTTAATAAAAGAGCATGTATTTATAGTTTGAAAACAGGCAAGGAATAAGGCGAAGAAATAACCGTGTACCAATTAGAATCAATCAGCAGAAGAACTTCCTTTAATTAAGGAGTTCAATCTTAAACGGTAATGAACAAAAGAGTATTTAAGGAAAGAGATCAAGTAAGCATCTTGTGCAAAGTAGGCAATTAGGGGTAAATACATAGGAGTTTAATTAAGGGAAGAAATTTTGAAATACACGGTCAAACAAATAAGGTAAGAACCAATCAGTACCCAATAAATCAAGGAATCAGATATTTGCAACTATTGGTTCATGAATAACCAAGTCAGAAAGGTTAAGGAAAAGGTTTTACTTAAGAAGAATCAGTAGCAATCAATTAACCCCCAAAAAAAGGATTCTGATTCAAACACAAGTTGGAAAACCTTTTGAAGAAAGATTTTAACACATATAAAAGGGGTTGTCATGCTAATCAGAGGAGTCTAGTATAGAAGAATTCATACACAAAAGGATTCAAACTCAGTACATGGACCCCAAGTGGGTTTGAGAGAGTCCAGGGCTCAAATAGAACCCTAGTCCAAACACACGAGACCAAACTCACCAAAAACCCCAAATCCTAGGGTTTTCGACTTGAAGCAAATGCAAAGAAAAGGAATCAAGCAGATACAGTAGAAGGTTTAATGCAAACAGAGTCATGGAATTAATTCGAACCACAATGAGAGTAGAAGAAACAGTAGAGGAAAATATGCTTAAGGAGGCATAGTAAGAACACTTAATGAACATGGTAAAAAAATACAATAGGCGAAGCATATCAAGTCGTAATGGTAAGGCAAGTAGCAGAACATAGCATGTGAAAACATAGCACAGAAACATAGCATGTGAAAACATAGCACAGGAACATAGTAGAAGGAAGAACAAAATATAGCAAACATAGTAGAAGAACATGTGTAAAAAAAGAGAAAACATAAGAACATGGTAGAGACAAACATACACGAGAAAGGTAGAAGAAAGATCGGAAAACACATAAGCATTTTTTCAGAAACCCCAAATCAGAAAGAAGTGACTTTGGAAAAAGAATATTATAAAGAAAAGTTGGGGAAACCTTTTAAAAAAACTCAAAGTAAAGCATGAATACACACAGATCTGAAGAGAATTGGAGAAAAACCTCGAACAGCTAGGGTTTCAGGTGAACCCTAGGACGAGAAAGGCTTCGAAAAATGTCCGATCTAAGTCGGATAAGACTGGAAACAGGCTCAGGAGGCTAAGATATGCCGGAGCCAAGCCGGAGATGGCCGGAACCCTCAAGTCGGCGGAGATCTGGGTGGAGACCTTTGAGTTCTAGCCTCAAACCTTCAAATACCAAGCGCACAAAAGCGATAAGAGGTAAGTATGAGGGTTTCACGGCCTGAGAAGCCATGGAAACCGGCAAGAATCGAAGGGATTAGGGTTAGCTTGGGTAGCGGCGACTAGGGTTTGCAGAGAGAATGGGAGAGGAAGGGAATTCAAGGGCGGCGGGTAGAGGGAAATGAATTAGGGTTGGGGGGTTTGGTAAATTAAAAAGGAAAGGGTGTATTTGGGCCGTTGATCTTTTAGATCAACGGCTGTGATTAGAAAGGCTTAGGTGGGAGACCGGGTGGGTTGGTTCAAACGGGTTGTTGGGCTAGATTAATTGGGTCTAAAATTGGGCTAATTTGGGGGTCCAATGTGGCTACAATTGAAATAAAATATGGCTAGCACTTAATGGCCATTTTTCCCCTTTTTTTATTTTATAAAATAGTGAGAATGATTTTAAAAACAAATTAAAAGCACTTAAGTAACTAATAATGTATACACATTAATCTAAAAATACTGGAAACGATTTTATAATTGTAAAATGTTGTTAATTGTAAAATAGGCTATAATTGCAATTTTATGCAATTTAGTTTTAAAAATGCCAAATAAATCTGTAAAAAATATGCAAAAATCACCTTAATTATATTTTTGTGCAAATATGAGAATAAAATGAATTATTCACAAAATGATAATTTTTTGGGAATAATTGTTGAATTTTGTAGTATTAAAATAGACAATAAATTGGTTTAAAAATTTTGAAAAATACCAAAACACTTGGGTATGCTCATATAGGCATATATATGTTATTTTGAAAGTATTTTGAGTATAAAAATATCTAGGGAAAAATTGGGTATCAACAAATCCCCGAGCATCCTCTGATGCTAAATTACTAAATGTAGGAGGGTCGTACTTCTTGTACCTCTCAAGTCTCCGCAGCTCCTCCTCTAAAGCTGTTGCCCTACCTCGGGCTGAGCTGGGGGTACAGGCAGTACCGGTATAACCTCTGGGATCTGATCAACCTGAACCTGCTGCTCTGGGGTGCGGGGTGCGGGAGTCTGTGCTCCTTCCCCGGCCTGAGATGTGGCTGCGGCAAGGGGAACTAACCCTGCCTGAGCTAAAGTGTTGTACATGCTCATGAACTGTGCAAGGGTCTCCTTGAGAGCTGGAGTAGTAGTAGTAGTAGGCATATCAAGCGCCAGGGCTCCGACTGGATCTGCTGGTGGCTCCTCTGTAGTAGCTCGCGCGGGTGTTCTAGTTGTACCACATGCACGTCCTCTGCCTCTACCCCGGCCCTGGCCTCTAGCGGCTCTAGAAGGCGGCGCGGGTGCTTGGTCACCTCCGGTAGCACGTGTCCTCACCATCTGTGAGAGAATAGAAGATAGAAGTTTAGAATTTTGAAGTCAATAATCTCGCACGACAAAGAATAAAATGAAGTGGAATTTTCCTAACAGTTCCATAGCCTCTCAAAGATATATAGAGACGTCTCCGTATCGATCCGTGAGATTCTAATAAACTGGCTTATGACTCACGACAACTATAAACCTAGAGCTCTGATACCAACTTGTCAAGACCCAATTCCTCCCTCCGTAATCTTCGTGACGGCACCTAGTCTCTACGACTAGATAAGCCTAACACATTGCAGAAATGAAAACAAAAGCATGAATATTAACTATTGGCAACACAACTATCCATTAAGCAACCAAATGCCACTCGACATATACAGTTATCACTTTAGAAAAAGTACCGAACAATTACCGAAAACCCGAAAACTCGCAAGTCACAAGCTACTAAGATATTCTAACTGTTCAATACATCATCTCTACAGAAAGAAAGAGAAATGAACATAAGGGGATAGAGGGGGCATACGAGGATCTGCGGGCGCGGGCAGATGTACCTTGAAGTCTCCAACATGCAGCACTGACCGCAACTAGTGATGAGGCTGGTACGACGAACCTTGTTCTGCACACAAAAAAACATGTGCGGGAAAGGGCATGAGTACATCACAACGCTTCCCAGTAAATGCCAAGCCTAACCTCGATCGAGTAGTGACGAGATCAGGTCAGGGTCGTACTAGTATATATGTATAACAAGATAAAACAGTATGAAATATCGTAGTGAAGATAAATACTAACATTCAACAAAAATGAAATCACAGCAAACAATAACTCAATACACAGAAATAGCAACAGGGGATCTCCCGGGATACCGTCCCGTAGTCCCAAACGTAAATGTACAGGGGATCTCCTGGGACACCGTCCTGTAGTCCCAACAAAAATATGCAGGGGAGATCTCCCGGAATACCGTTCTGTAGTCCCAAAGTGAATATACCCAGTACAGGGGGATCTCCCGGGATACCTTCCCGTAGTTCCAAACATAAACGTGCAGGGGGATCTCATGGAATATCGTTCTATAGTCCCAAAGTAAATATACAGCTCAATAAACATAAACAACAGTTTCAACAAGGAAGAATATGTAGATCAGATAAAATTCATATCAGAGAAGACAGGAAATTTTACACTAAACATGCTGAGTGGAATTCAGGTAGGCAGTTAAGATAGTTAAGGCATGTAGGCATGCTTTCCTAGGCTAAACAAGATAGTGACATATCCTAACATTGCTCAATTACGGGAAAAACATATATATTCTTAATAAAAATGGGGTTTTCCAACAAATAGCCTGTGTACGCACTCGTCACCGCACGTACACGGCATTCATATATCAAACATTACCAAATCCTAAGGGGAGTTCCCCCACACATGGTTAGGCAAGCCATTTACCTCGAACCAAACTCAAATCAATCCGAAATAACATTCTTGCCATGAGTATCCAACTCCGCGTGGCCCAAATCTAATCAAATATATTTCATAACGTAAATATAGCTACAAGCAACTAATTTAGCTAAAGAATTCAAAGCTAAGGCAAGAAAATAGGGAAACGCCCAAAAATCCTCCCCGGTCCCACGTCTCAGAATCGGGTAAAAGTCACAAATTATGTACACCCATTAACTCACGAGTCTAACCATACCAAATTCACTCAAATCCGATACCAAAATCTTGATTAAAATCCCAAAATTTGGCCTAAGAACTTTTCTCAAATTTTCCCAATTTTTCACCCCAAATCCGAAATTAAATGTAAAGTAAAGCTCAGGTTAACGGGATATCATGAAAAAGGAGTTAGGAATCATTACCCACAATCTTCCTCTGAAAATCTCTCCAAATTTCACCTTCAAATGAGCTCTCAAGCAAATTTTGAAGTTATGAACTCAAACCCTCGATTTGTCTCTTTTCTGCCCAGCGATTTCCGCAGGTGCAAAGTCCACTTAATTGGGCTGGGACTGAATCTGTAGGCACTGGGCCGCATTTGCGAGCCCGCTTCTGCGGTCCCTCAGCCGAACCTGCGATCCCAGCTGACAAGGTCCATAACCGCATATGCGGCTCCTTAGCCTCTTCTGCGGCTACGCACCTGCGGTCCAAAATACACAGGTGCGAAAACAACAGGTGTTGCAACCTCAAAAAAAAGCATAAGTCCCAAACCAATCCGTTAAGCATTCGAAACTCTCCCAAGGCCCTGGGACCTCAACAAAACATACCAACCAATCCTAAAACATCATACGGACTTAGTCGAGGCCTCAAATCACATCAAACAACGCTAAAACCATGAATCACCCTCCAATCCAAACTTAATGAACTTGAAATTTCAAAATTCTACAACCTATGCCGAAACCGACCAAACCACGTCTAATTGACCCAAAACTTTTCACACAAGTCATATTTAACACAATGGACCTACTCCAACTTCCGGAATCAGATTCTAACCCCGATATCAAAAATTCCACTATCGGCCCGAAACTCCAAAAATTCGACTTTCGTCATTTTAAGGCTAAATGAGATACAGACCTAAAAACACAATAGGCACGCCCCTAAGCCCAAAATCACCCAGCAGAACTAACGAAATTGACAGAATTCCATTCCGGAGCCGTCTTCATAGTGTTCCGACTACGGTCCAAATTCTATGACTTAAGCTCTTTTTTAGGGACCAAGTGTCCCAAAACACTCCGAAACTCAAAACGAATCATCCCGCCAAATCACAATAGCAGAAAGTAGATTCGGGGAAGCAATTAATTGAGGATCGCTGCATAAATTCTCAAAACAACCGGCCGGGTTGTTACATCGGGCTATAGTAATACACTTGCAAAAGAATATACGGTAGCATGACACTAGCTCATGAGTAGGAAACTTGGCATTTATTGATCATGGCCATGTATTCTGGTATTATCCATTTTCATGTTGCTATTGAGCATGTGATTATGCCGGGCAGATTGTGATGGTAAGCTTGTGATTATGCCGGGTGCATAGTGGTAGTAAGACTGTGATTATACCAGGCACATTGTGATTATGAGCCTGTGATTATGCCGGACGGTTTGTGATTTTGAGCATGTGATCATGCCAGCCATATTGTTATTGCGAGCCTGTGATTATGCTGCGCGGTTTGTGATTGTGAGTCTGTGATCATGCAAGGCAGATTGTGACTGTGAGCCTGTGACTATTGCCGGGCGGATAGTGATTTTAGCACGTGAGTTGCCCGTGCGATTGTGATTTTGAGATTTGGGCACGAGGTGCCACGAGTATATGATAGCGGCTGTAGACCCGAGACTTGTGACTATGATATGAGGTATCATGGAGTGATTTAGTCCTGAAACTTATGTTAGACAGCTTGATTAATTTGTTTTCCTTTGTGTTCCTAATTTGGATGTCACGCCCCAACCTCGGGAGGCGCGACCGGCACTCAATCGAGTGAACCCCAACTGAGCAAGCCTTATTAATACCTTGCTACCCCCAAATCAATACGGTTCAGGGAACCGCGCTATCATTTATTTAGACAATAGTAAAATCTGAACATTCGTATTGTTAAACCAATTTCATGCCACAAACCTTAAACCATAATTAAGTTTTCAAAATTTCATACAGTTATAGTTTAGAGGAGCTAGAGTACAAAGTTACAACATGATTCATTGACCTATCCAACACCCATATGTAACCCACACAATCGTCTACGGAGCCTCTAAGGATACAAAAGACAATGATGACAATGCCGCAACAAGGCCTCGGCTATACCTCAAAAAGTGGATATCTGTAATAAAAGATGTACAACACAACCCCTTGAAGGAGAAAGGGGCTCACCAAGACTTTGGGAGGAGGATGCTCCGCTATGCGTGATCGGCACTATCCGCTATGGAGCCACCTACATTCATTTAAAAAAAAATGTAGCACCCCCGGCAAAAGGGGCGTTAGTACCATGGAATAGTACTAGTATGTATAACTAAACGCCATCATGTTAGAAAGAACGACCATACGAGAGCAAAGAGGAAATCATAAAGACAACAAAGTTTCAAATAAGCACCACATCAACAATATAAGAGGTTCACATAGTTTTCACAAGGTTTCTGAAATTTTAGATTGGAGCATCCCACATTGTTGCCTCATTATCTACGTTGCCACCGCTTCCTTGAGCGGAGTCCGATCACGGCCCGATCGGCTAAGACGTCTCCCTGAGACGTTACCATTATTCAATTCTCACTTTCCAGTTTCAATCATCAATACATTACCACCATGTGTATATATATATATATATCATGGCGTCCGATCACGGCCCGATCGGCTAAGTTGTCTCCCCGAGACGTTACCATTTTCCGTTATTCATCTCATTTCAATCTTTGGTTACATATGTATTAGTCGTCGGCACTTGGGGCCACAATTTCCACATTCCATAACTCACATTTCACATTGTTCCCATTTTCAACATTTACTTTGTCACTTAAGATCATAGGCACATACAAAAGCAATTTAAGTCATAAGCATAGAGAGAATTCGTCAAGTTTGGCATATTAGTCCCAAAGTAACCTTGGCATGACATTCAGGTATTTAGTACATAGATCATGTTCTCCACAAACCCTCCATTTACAAAGAATAACACATTAAACACATGAAGAGTACCTACCACAAACATTTTTACAACATTAATTCACTTAACATAACAAGTACCGCATCAATCATGTTTCGAACTTACAACATTTACACGGGCACCATGGAAGCTCAATTCCTAAGAGGAGGGGGTCTTAGCCATACATACCTCAATAAAGATTTCCTTAATTCTTACAAAATTCCAAGACTCTTAGCACTTCAATCTATGGTATAAGAATTACAAACCGAACCAAGAATTAGAGACGAGATTAAGATTCTAGCTCGTTTGAGCATATTATCAAACACTAAAGGTGCATTGTGATCTTAGGCCCCTTTTTGAAAGAAATTCCTTCAATGTTATACCCCAATTGTTGGGTCTTTAGTTCTCATCCTTCCCATACCCCATTATCTCTTGTGCATGCAAGATTACTAGCCCTTATACCCATGTACCCCCTTGCTAATTACCTATTTTAATAGAAATTTCGAAATTATTGATGAGGGTACAGTTCTTACCTCTTAGGATGAAGACCTAGTAATTTCAATTGACAATCTTCAAGGATTTGGGGCAAGGATTGAGAGGGGACTTAATGAAGATTACTCCCTCTCACTCTAGAACTCCCTCTCTCACTCTATATGCCATGACATAACAGAAAAATGGTCTAATGGGGTGTTTTTAATGGGATGGGGTTGAGTTTTAAAAATTAGAAAATAGGAGCCTGACTCAGATCTACGATCGCATTTGCGATCGCAAAGTTGACATGCGGCCCGCAGAATGGACCGCAAAAATGCTCCCCAAAACCTGAACACACTGTCTGGGTATGCGACAAAAATGCAGTCCGCATACCCGTTGTGCGATCGCATAATGCACCGCAGAACTGCCCCTTACAAAATCCAAGGGAATTATGCGACGACTATGCGGCCCGCAGATCGATTGTGCGATCGCATAATTGGCCGCATAGTTGACCTCAAATTGACCAACACACTGCTTCACTCTGCGGCGACTATGCGGTCCGCATAGCTGTTATGCGACCGCATTCTCGACCGCAGAATCGCACTTTTCTGGAAAACATCACTCCTTGACTTTTTAATGCATAGATCAGTACAAATTTCCAACACGTATTCCTAACTTGGCACTACGAGCTCTCGAGTTTTGAGTAAAATCTTTCACGGGGCCTCACATTGGATTTAAATGATGTTTTCCCCGTATTCTTATTGCTTTACTGCCTATATGCACATGTTGATTTTGTTGCCATTTACTGATTTCTGCTTTCCATTATTAAATTTATGCTGCACAGGTTATTTTGTCTAGTGAGTGTCTTTGACTATAACTCATCACTACTCCACTGAGGTTAGTCTTAATACTTACTGGTACCGACCGTGGTGTACTCACACTATACTTATGCATATTTTGGTGCAGAGCTAAGCATTGGAGATATCAGACTCGGGTAGAGTTAGAATATTGGTCGCGAGGATTTGAGGTAGAGCTTCTTGGTCATCGCAGTCCCTTGGAGTTATTTCCTTCTTTGTACTGTCAACTTGTATTTGAACAATATTGTATTTCAATCCTTGAGATCATTCCAGGTATTTAACTAGAGTTCGTGACTCTATATTACCAGTCTTGGGAGGTTGTTATGATTATTACCGCATAGGCTTATTCTGCTTTTGTCTCGACACTTCTATTAAGCCATGTTTCGAATTATCATTATTAAAAATTGGATTATTTAATATAGAAATTATCTTACCTAGTCTTAGAGACTAGGTGCCATCACGACATTTTACGGAGGGAAATCGGGGTCGTGACAAGTTGATATCAGAGCTCTAGGTTCATAGATTTTACGAGTCACGAGTAAGTTTAGTAGAGTCTTGTGGATCGGTAATGATACCTTTGTACCTATCTTTGAGGGGTTACAGAATTATTAGAAAAAATCTTCACTTCTTCCATTCATGTCGTGCGGATTTTTGATTTCAAAGTTAGAGACTTTGTGTCTCCATTCTTTCACAAATGGTGAGGACGCACGCCACCGGATCAGCTGAGCAGACCCTCGCGCCCCCTACTAGAGTCGCGAGAGGTCGGGGCTGAGGTTGAGACCGAGGTGGGGCATGCACCACATCTGGAGCACCTATCAGAGCAACAGTTGAGGAGCCGTTAGTAGCTCCATTTCGGGGACAGGCACCGAAGGCACCTATTTTTACCCCTGGACTTCAAGAGACTTTAGCACATTTGCTAATCATGTTTGGTACATTGTCTCAAGCGGGATTGATCTACGTTTCACTAGCTACTTTGCATAATTGGGGAGGAGTTCAGACTCCCACCGCCCGTACTCCAAAGCAGCAGGCTCACATTATTCAGGTTTGAGGTGTGGTGCCGTTATATCCTGTTATTTCGATTCGGCCTGAGGTCAAGCCAGGGGCATTAGAGGAGGAGGACAAGAGGCTTGAGAGGTTCAAGAGGTATAGTCCACCTAATTTCAGTGGCATAGCTTCCGAGGATGCTCAAGGATTTCTAAATAAGTGTCACCGTATTCTCCGCACCATGGGTATCGTGGAGGTGAGCAAAGTTGCTTTTACTACATTCGGTGGTGGCAAGTTTATGAGGAGGGTAGACCAGCAGATGCAGCACCACCCACTTGGGCTCAATTTTAAAAGATGTTCTTGAGGGAGTTTGTTTTCCAGACACTCAGGGATACGTGGCATGAAGAGTTTAAGCAGTTGTATCAGGGAGCGAAGACGGTGTCAGAGTTGCCATCACGTTTAGTGAGTTAGCCCATCATGCACCTACATTGATTCCTACAGTTAGAGAAGGGGTCCTCAGATTCATCGAGGGGCTCATTTATGATCTTAGATTTTGCATGGCTTGGGAGTTGCAAACTGATACTCCATTTTAGCAGGTGGTGGAGATTTCCAGGATGTTAGAGCATGTTTGGGGTGAGGAAAGGGAAGCTAAGGAGACCAAGAGGTCTCGGAGTTCTGGAGGGTTCAATGGATTTTACCCTTCAGCTATGACCCATCATGGCGGAGGCCCGGCCAGTCCAGTCCACACTTTAGACTACTCATGGTGCTCCGGTTAGTTCTTTTAGTGCACCACCGGCACGGGGTTCCTATAGCGGTTATTCCAGTTATCCGGCACAAACTCAGTACAAGCAGCCATGGTCGTGAAAGGGTTATTATGAGTGTGGTGATACTAGCATATCATGAGAGATTGTCCCAGACATAGGAGAGGCAGATTTTATCAGAGCGCTCAGGCTACAGGTTTCATTCCAGTTGCTACTCCACTTGCACGGCATGTTAGGGGTGGAGGACAGGCGGGTAGAGGGAGCCCTAGTGGGGGAGGCCCGGCCCGTTGATATGATTTCTATGGTACGGCTGAGGTCGCAGCACCAGATGGTGTTGTACAGGTATGGTTTTCTTTATTATAGAGGAGAACTATCCTTATTTTTATTCGGTTCTACTTATCGAGGTGAGTCCTTCTATCATGCTTCACATGTGGGTGAATTTCGTGAATTTGTACTCTACTTATGTGTTTACCCCTATTGGGAGGTTCTATGGTGGTAGCATGTATCTATCATTTTGTTTTGTGCACTATTAAGAGCTATGAGGCTAGAAGTGATCTTTCTGTTACTCATTTCGATAGTTTTTTATGTGATTTCTGGATGGTTTGGTTACAAATAGTGTTACACCCCATGTTTTCGTACGTAAGAGTACGTCGTAAGTCAATTGATGTAAGCTCAGAAATGAAATTATCTTTGAAAAGTTTACAAATTTAGTTAATCATGTTAAAGTGGAGGTTACAAATATTGAAGATTATGAACAACAAGTACAAAGAGGGTTGGAAGATTCAGAAGCTAAAGGAATTGAAGAAAATAATGTTTCGTCGAAAGTCGACAAGTTGGGAATGTTATAACATGTACTTTTGGCGTGATACTAGGGTTCTTAACATGATAAGGAGGTTATGTTATGAATTAGGTTAGTCGTGTGTTATATTTTGAAGTCAAGCGAGTTGTGGAACAAAAGTCGATGAAATTCATCACAAGTTACGTTCATAAGTTTTACTGAAAATTTGGGTCAAATATAACTGCGATTTTCTCCCAATATACTTAGAGTTATGGGGTGTTCCACCCCTCAAATTAAAGCACTATGCGTCTACTTTCTAATTCATTAAACCGTTTGTCAATACGATATTGGAGTACAGAGATATGGGCATTTTTGCGAGACTGTGCAGGCTGCTAGGTGACAAGTAGGTGTGTCACCTACTTGCTTTAATGAGAGCCCAAAAATGGGCCATTTCGGGTCGTCCAAAGAGGACTTTTAAAGGCCTATTTACTTCATATATTATACTGAAAATAGGTCATTTAAACCAGACATAAGCTCTGCAAAAATCCTCCCAAAAATTTCCTACAAACCCTAATTGATTTTTTCTCCCTTTCAAGTTCTAATAGGAGGTAAAACCTAAAGTTTGAAGAACCAATATAGGAGCTGAGTTATCTGACAAATAAGGTGTGTTTAATGCTCTCTTTCATCCATTTTTCTTCTATAAATTCATTGTAAATCGTTCTATACTTGTAAGAACTCACGGGACGGTGATCGGAAGCCGTGAGTTCGAGTTATTCAGTTGTAGCAGACTGTTTTGTGGACTGTTTTGTGTTGCTGTTGGGATGCGTGTTTTACTACTATTTTGTTCGAGTTATTCAGTTGTAGCATTGGGGTATGTTGGGCTGTTTTGTAGTATTTGATGGTGTATATAATGCTTGAAAATAATGTATACATGTTATTGTTGTGTTCTTGTGGTGTTGGTGCTATCTTGAATTTGGAGGAAGTAAGGATTATAGGGGAGATGCTGCCCGTCTTAATACAAAATAAGCTTGTCGTTCGTTGTGCGATAGTTGTACCTTTCGTAACATAATGATAGTATTATTATCGTTGTTGTAGATTAAGGTGCGAAGAGGCGAGTTCAACTTGGTGATAGGAAAGATTGTGACAAGATATGTTAAGCTAATCCCTTCTTTCATTTGGCATGATCCAGTAACTACATATGTTTGACAACAACACATAAAGAGAAGTTCATACTGCCGAATTTAAATACACTATCCTAGTCTCATAAGTTACAGTATTCTCCCTTATCGGGACTTCATATTCAGTTTAGTTTTGTCTTCTATCAGCTAAGAGAGCAGAGAGTATGTATGTATATATATATATATATATATATATACAGTATTACAATATTTTCACCACCATCGAGCTATAATCGATGGGCAGGCCCCTATTGGCTAACCTCTGATCAGATGGTGAGTTATATACCGAGCCTACTGTGGCTGAGCGCCTATGAGCGAGCCTGGTATGGCCGAGATACAGAGCCTAGTATGGCCGAGCGCCTATGAGCAAGCCTACTACGCAGAGCAGTTGCACATACCGAGCCTTATAAGGCCGGACAGCTATTTCACTTACTATATTGAGAGAGTTGAGTCAGTATCAGCGGGTAAGCATATCTTCAGATTATCTTTGACTCCTAGTTACTTTTAGTTATTATATTATCAGTTCAGTTTCAGCTTTCATTTATACTGTTGCCTTACATACTCAGTACATTATTTCGTACTGACGTCCCTTTTGTCGGGGATGCTGCATTTCATGCCTGCAGGTCCTCATTGACAGTTGGACAGACCCTCCCAGTAGAAGAGTCAAACATCAGCTTAGTTGGTAAGCTCCACTTCCTTGGAGTTGCCAGGTCTAGACCTTGGAGTCCATTGTATATATACAGGTTTGATGGGTAGGTCGAGGCACTGTCCCGACAATGGTACATAGCAGTTATCTCTAGAGGCTTGTAGACAAACCTGTATAGTTTGTATATCAGTAGATGTTCTTGGCGGCCTCGTCAGCCTCCACGGTTATATAGATATGAGCTTTTGGGTATGTTTACCCCACAGATGAGAGAGATGTTATTTTCAGACGATTCAGAATATGGCCTCATAGGCCTAAGATGATGGTTACCCTTCCAGAGTCCACAGTTACAGAGTGGTACGCTCGGGCCGAGTACGGCACCGGGTGCCGGCCACGCCTCCCCAGGTTTGGGGCGTGACAAACTTGGTATCAGAGCAGTTCTATCCTAGGGAGTCTACAAGCCGTGTCTAGTAGAACCTTGTTTATAGATGTGTTGTGCACCACATTATATAAACAGGAAGCTACAAGGCATTTAGGAGTCTGTTACCCTTCTTTCAAATCTAAATCGTGCTATAGAGCTAAGTCATAAGAGTTCGAGCCAGAACTTTTGTTTGCTAATGATATAGTGATACATTCAATTAGATAAATTACAGCTAGCCAGAGGGCTACTACAGAAGCAGGTTAGGGCATTAGTAGAGAGAATTCTTGACAATGTGGCCCATTTTGAAGCCCTATCAGATCGTGCATACCAGATATGCGGATTTCCTACTTAAGACCCTAAGACGGGAATATCTAATATACCCCGCGAATAGCAGTACATGGGATAACAGAAGCAAGGTGAAGAAGGGTACGAGGTACCTAGTTAATGAAGATTATCTGAATTTCCACGTTAGGCAGAGAAATAAAAGGATTCTAAGTTACCTTCAACAGAAATAGAGGTATGTACAATTGGCCACACCAATCTCAGTTATGCCCTATGGGAGCTAACATATATAGTTTAAGAGAAGGGTGGGATATCAGGATCCAGCTTGGGTTAGAGTAACCCGAAATGGTGGATTAAGGGGAGCTAAAGGTGAAACAATGTGTTGTTGAAATTTTCAGAATAATGCGATAGATAGAAGTATTAGCAGGAGAATAAGAAGAGAGTAAATGAAGCATTATGAGTAAGGTATGAGAAATAGGTGATAACGGTAAATCAAAATACAGTAGGATGACAGAGTCTATGGTCAAGTGAAAGAAAAGACAAGAGATGAAAGGTTTTGAGACTATAAAAGAGTATATGCCATAAAGTCATATCCTTATTTCGAGAAATGAGTTGGTGACTCCAACATGATTACTAGAAAGCTAAGTTAGACCCCCGGAGTGATAGAAATCAGCATAGTCTAGTAAACAAGATAAATCGAACATGATTGAGGGACCGAAGGATTCAATAATAGTCGGCATCGTGAGAATTTCAGAGATTGTGTTCCGGCAAAAATAAAATGGACAACAGAAGAATAAACTTCAAAGGTCATTTAGGAAGACGCTTCCCTAAAGAAAGAACTGTGAGCAGAGTTAAGCTTAAGGAACTAAGTGTGCTAGTTACACTAGGTGTCACCCTCGCACGTAAGAAATTTTGTTATCCCTGATAGAGAAGGGCTACCGCGAGGCGAGTAAGAGTCAGTGAAGACGTGAAAAGATGCCGAAGATGAAGAGGTAAAATATTTGTAAGTGAATCTTCATAGCATTAAATGTTAGTACTCCCCTAAAGGGGGGAAGATGGGGTGATATGGTATTAAGTCGGAGTTAAGTGGTTCAGGTAGCTACGGAATAGTAAAGGAAGGATGTGGTAAAAAGGCAAAAGGAGTGAGATTAAATTTATTCAGATCATACATATATACTACGACTCCAGGATACTATGCAAGCACGATGCCAGGGAGAGGCAGTAAGGGTTCCCAGCCAGGATGTTATTGATAAATAAGTGGGAATGGGCAATTGATACATATGCAGCCAGTACAAGAGGTAAGTTAAGGCAAAGGACATAACTCAGGAGAGATTACGTGGAATATAGATATGAGAATGGACCAACGAATAATTAGTAGTTGATTCAAGAAGAGTCTAGTTATGGCTAGACAAGAGGATACAGATAAATCAATAGATCGTGCAAGATAAAACGTAGTAAACATAGAGAATTTAGTCTCGCATATATGATGACATTGTGACCCATGATAAATATTCAGATAGGAGTTGGGGTAGTTAAAGGTACCGCATAAGTGTTACGTAAAGAAAAAAAAGAGTGCCATTGGGGAGACTATCAAAATTTGGGTTCAGAAGTAACCCGACGAGCACAAAGGCATGGAGATAAGTGACTAAGGATAATTATAGGTGAGTAAGAACATCAAAAATTATGTCGGGTATACTATGTAATAAACTCGTAGCTTTATAAGAGTCAGAGGGTCTTCCCTAAGTACTGCAACGAAAGACTAGCTGAGAAAATAAGGAAGAAGGCTTCAAGCTAAGCATAGTGACCTAAATAAATACTAACAACAGTCTCACTACAACATTGTATGCACTCTATAAGAAAGTGGTACCTATTGTGACTAAGGAACGGGAAGTAAAATCCAAAGCAATATTCGAGATCACATGAATTGCACAAAATTCCAATATATGTGGGCACTAAGATAAACCAAGTACTCATGCCACAAGTGGCAGAACGACCATGAAAAGTAATTACTTACTTTTAAAGAAAGCTGAGAAAGCACAAAAGGAATTATTCGATCAATGACCCAGAGTTAGTTACATTATCAACGCACTTATGTTGACAATGATATGGCTATAGGAGACTCCAATATAAGGTGTCACGCCCCGAGCTTGGGGGCGAGACCGGCACTTGGTGCCTCACCTATCCTTGCGTACCACTTGCGACTAAGAGACTCTGAACATGTAATGTCGTACTTTGTCCATCGGCCACATTGCAAGACAACTACGAATGCTGGCAAAATATCAATATAAAGCTGGGCCGACAAGGCCGTCATAATTACTGCAGCTGACAAACCAACCAAATATACATACAGGGCCTACAAGCCCAACATATTGCACTAACTGACAGGATATGTCTACAAGCCTCTACTGGTAGATATACTGTGATCGGAACAGCTCCCCCGACCTACTCATACCATATATACATATATACACAAGATGTACATAAAGCTCTAGACCCGGCAACTCCGAAAGGCATGGAGCTTACCGATCAAGCAGAACTCGGGCAACACTTAATGAGGGGGGTCTACCCGCCTGTCTGTCTGAACCTGCACGCATGAAATGCAGCGCCCTTAGAAAAGGGACGTCAGTACGAAATAATGTACTGAGTATGTAAGGCAATATACTGAAAGCTAAAACTAAACTGATAATACAATAACTGCAGTAACTGGTAGTCAATGATAATCTACCATAAATATAAGATTAAGCAAGAATAAACCATACGTCAACAGTGGTTCCAAGATACCAATCCTCAATTTCAAAGAAATACTCCACCATCACCATTTAATTCATAAAATGCGGAAATAACGTTCAAATAAGGAAGAAACTAATCTAAGCATGGATATCATAAGTAAAGAAGGCAATAAATAACAACGCATAAATCTCACCCGCATGCTTTAACCCAACAACAACGCATAAGTACTCGTCACCTCACATATACATTGTACCCAAACATTTAAACACGTAGCAAATAGGCAAAAAATTTCTAATCCCTCAAGTCAAGGTTAACCACGACACTTACCTCGCTCCGCAATCGACTCAAATTTCAACCACGGCCTTGCCTTTCGAACAAGCCTCAGAACCAATCAAATCTAGCAAATTATAAACCAAACGATTCAAAATAAGCCTTAGGAACTACCCACGAATGAAAGAGGTTCAATTAAGGTCATTATTAAAAAATTCAACCCCGGGCGGTCAAAACCCGAAATTCGGACCAAAACCGATTACCTGTTCACCCCCGAGCCCGGTTATGTAATTTGATTTGAAATCCGACCTCAATTCGAGGTCTAAATTCCAATTTTACAAAAATCCTTAATTCTACCCAAATTCCCAATTTCAACCATGAATCCTACATTTAAGGTTGAAATCATATGAAATGTAATGGGTAACTAAAAGAAAGTAGCTTAGAGTCACTTACCAATAGATTGCGGAAGTATCACGACCAAAATTTCGCACCATCGGGACTGTGATGGCGCCTAACATCGCACTCACTAGGCAAGCCAATGTTAGAGTTTTATTCACCTTTTTCCTTTACTTTTTTTAATTAAAATTTAACAAAACTAAATCAACGGAAATGAAAGCGGAAGTACATAATTAACTGATTATCCTTTTACCATTAACAAAATCGAAACAGTTACCACCCAGAAACTGGTGTCACAACCCACGAGCATTCTATGAATATCTACAAGTATTGGTCTGAAAGAAAAGTATATAAGTCTCGAAAAAATAAAACAGAAATGAAGAACATAGGAGGGGACGCTAGGGCCTGCGGACGCCTGCAGGACTACCTTAGATCTCCTAGGTGAATGCTTGCAACCAACCTCTCGATCAGCCACAACCAGCTCCAAAATCTGCACAGAAAGTGCAGAGTGCAGTATCAGTACATCCGACCCTACATACTGGTAAGTGCCGAGCCTAACCTCGATGAGTTAGTGATGAGGCTACGGCGGGGCATACACAATATAACCTGAAACAGTTTATAACAAAGCAACAAGGAAGAACGGAACGAAATGGAACAGTAACTTGCAGTAAATAAATACGGAACCAGTTATTCTACCAATACTCAGCTATAACCAATCCTTAAGAGAGTTATAATACTACAGGAATAAATCATAGCAGAAGAAGAGTACATAAACAATAAATGATGCGGCGCGCATCCCGATCCCACCATAAATAATCAATAACAATATGAGCATTCACCCTTATTACTCCTTGTTGCGGCGTACAACCCAATCCCACCTGTCCACCCTTATTACTCCTCAATATATCACCCTTATTCCTCCTGTTGCGGTGTGCAACCCGATCTCACTCGTCCACCCTTATTACTCCTTGTTGCGGCGCGCAACCAAATCCCACCAGACAATCACATTTTACCCTTATTCCTCCTGTTGCGGCGTGCAACCCGATCCTACCATATCAGTACCAACCACACAATAAGAACAAGTATTTCACAGTTTAGCTCAAACCCTCCACAATATATATGCCTCAAACCAAACCAAATGGAAATTTATACCATTATGAAATCTCGTCGATTATTACTACACAGCGAGACCAACCAACATGTATCATGAAACACCAATAAACCAACTTAAACCAATATTGTAATACAATGAAACTACGGAACAATTAATACCTTTAATAAAGGAAACAACATCTATCAAGAAGCAATTAGACATGGAAGCATCAATAAGCATGTAGCAGTTAAGACAGGAAAACAATATATTAGGAACGGCGAAGGGAACAGGTTAAACAGGTAATTTGGCGGCGCATAGGTACACGTCACCACACCTATACGCCACACACATGGAATTTCACATAGCAATTAAGTCGGTGATCCCTAATCCCTCGAGTCAAAGTTAGACCAAACACTTACCTCAAGCCAACGAACAATTTAAAGCTCAATTACCGTTTTACCTCTCGATTCCACCTCCAAACGACTTGTATCTAGTCATAATTAACTTAATAACATCAATTACCGCTAGAGAAATCAATTCCAATGCAAAATTATAAGTTTCGCAACAATTTCCCCAAAAATTCAAAAATCGACCTCGGGCGCGCTTGGTCAAAACTCGAAATTCGGACAAAACTCTGATTACCCATTTACCCCCGAGCCTGAAAATACAATTGGTTTTGGAATCCGACCTCAATTTGAGGTCCAAATCCCTAAATTTCGAAATTCCTAAGTTCTACCTAAAAATCCCCAATTCCACCTTGAAAAACCCTAGATTCTATGATGAAATCTTGTAAAAAGATGAAATAGATTGTAAGAAATGAGTTAAGAATTATTTATCTATGATTTGGGGAAGAACAAGCCCTTGGAAAATCGCCTATTGAAGTTTAGATTTTAAAAAATGGAAGAATGAATGAGAAATCCCGTCTATGTCCAAAGTTATCTACTGCAGATGTCGCATTTGCGACATGAGCTTGCGAAGCTCGCTATTGCAAAGCCTTCACAATCCTGCTGCCTTCGCAAATGCGAGGAAAGTGTCGCAATTGCGATCACTGACCTCGCAAATGCAAACAAAAGATCGCATTTGTGACCCATACCCCTCCCAGACTCCCTTCGCATTATCGAAGGAAAAGTTCGCAATTACGAACACAGGCTGGCCCAGCTTCTTTTCGCATTTGCGACGAGAAGTTCACAAATGTAACCTCAACAGTGATCGCAAATGCCAACCCTGACCTCGCATTTGCGAGGTCTGAGGCTTGCAACACAGCTGAAGCACACCAGCTATTTTTCTATGTTCCAAATCACTTCGGAGCCTATCTGAAACTCACCCGAGTCCTTGGGGCTCCAAACCAAGCATGCACACAAGTCTTAAAACATCATACGAACTTCCTCGCGCGATCAAATCGCCAAAATAACACCTAGAACTATGAGTTTAGTACCAAATCGCATGAAATTTTCAAGAAAGTTTCAAAACTTCTAACTTTTCAACCAAAGGTCTGAATCACGTCAAATCAACTCCGTTTTTTACCAAATTTCATATACACGACTTAAATATTATATTAAACCTGTACTGGGCTCCGGAACCAAAATACGGGCCCGATACCAAGGAGATCAAACATTAATCAATTTCTTTAATTCCATAGATTTTCAGTCTTAATATTTTTATCAAAAATTTATTTCTCGGGCTTGGGACCTCGGAATTTGATTCCGGGCATACGCCCAGGTCCCATATTTTTCTACGGACGTACCGGAACCGTCAAATCACGGGTCCAGATCCTTTTACCCAAAATGTTGACCGAAGTCAACAAGAATCAACGTTTTAAGCCAAAAATTGTTATTTCATAAATTTTCCAAATAAAGGCTTTCCGAAATTGTGCCCGGACTGCGCACACAAATCGAGGAGTGCTAAAATGAGGTTTTTAAGGCCTCCGTACACGGATTCGAGTTCTATAACAGAAGATGACCTTTTGGGTCATCACAGGAAGAAGAGCTCTTGGAAAAATGGCCTCTAAGATTTTTTTAGGGTTGAGAACTTGAAAGAATGAGCTAAAATCCCATTTTTTCCTTTTTAAGTCCAGGCGCAGATGTCGCAATTGCGACCTGGGTTTCGCAATTTGCGAACCCCGCAAATGCAAAAAAATCCTTCGCAAATGCGAAGTCTTCACACTTTTGTTGCCATCGCACTTGCGATGGTTGTTGATACCCAATTTTTCCCTATGTATTTTTGTACCCAAAATACTTCCAAAATAGCATATGTATGCATATATAAGCACACCCATGAGTTTTGGTATTTTTCATGATTTTTAAACCCATTTATTGCCTGTTTTAATACCACAAAAATCCAAAATTATTCCCAAATTATCATTTTTGGCGAGTAACTTATTTCATTCTCATGTTTACACCAAAGAATAAGTAAGGTAATTTTTGCATATTTTTTACAAATTCATTTGGCATTTTTAAAGCTAAATTGCATATAATTGCAATCATAGCCTATCTTGTAATTTTTAGCATTTTATAATTATTAAATTAATCCCAGAATTTTTAAATTAATATTTATACAATATTTATTTAC
The DNA here is from genome assembly GCF_001879085.1 of Nicotiana attenuata. Classification (NCBI taxonomy): domain Eukaryota; kingdom Viridiplantae; phylum Streptophyta; class Magnoliopsida; order Solanales; family Solanaceae; genus Nicotiana; species Nicotiana attenuata. The sequence continues at coordinate 35,179 of NW_017670611.1, forward strand.
CCAGTACTCTTAATTTACTTTTAAAATTGTGTTACTATTTTATAAAAAATTAAAAAGGGAAAATTGGCTATTTACGATTTAGCCCCAATGCATTTCAATTATAGCCAAATTGATAACCCAATTCATCCCCAATTTGAGCCCAATCACCCCAGCCCAATTACCCAATCAACCCGACCCAGTACCCATTAAATCAAACCCGCCCGCTTTCTTTTAATCTGAGCCGTTGATCATTTTTTATCAACGGCCCAGACCTCCCCTTTCCTTTTTTAATTTCAAATGACCCCAAACCCTACCCCATTCCTCACAATACGCCGCCTCTGAATCCTCCTCTTTTCTCAACTCTCTCTCAACTCACCTCAAACCCTAGCCGCCGCCTCTCACCGAAACCCTAATCCATGGCTTCCCAGACCATCGGAGGCCTATACCGGCCTCCCATGGCTTCTGTGCACTCATCTCTGAGGTCCTATGACCAGATCTTGAAGGGGTCTCGACCAAGCCGTTGCTCGATGGCTGTTCTCCGGTCGCCTTCAACCTCTGTCCGGCCAGCCATGGCCATTCGAGCTCGATCTTCGACTATCCTGCCTAGATCTGGAGTTTCCAAAGCCTTTCTCATCGCCTGGGTTTCTTATGAAACCCTAGCTCTAAGGTTCCTTCTATTTATTTCTTAGATCTGCTCCAAGATCTATATGTGTTTGAACGTTATGAGCATGTTTCTCAAAGTTTCCCCAATTTTTTGCTTTCAAAACTCTATGTTCTTTTAACTATGGTTTTAGGTTAAGTTATTTCGAAGTTCCTCTCTTATTCTTGGCATGTTTCTGACTTTGTTTGTTTGTTTTCCTTATCTGAGTAAGCCTATTGAAAATCCTAATTTTGTGATTGTTTGAGTCTGTTTGTTAAGGTTTCATTCGATTCATACGCTGATCATCTCTAGGTTTGTTTGATGTTAAAAACCCTAATTTTGGGAATTTATTCGAGTTCATGAGCCTATCTGTTTGGTTTACTGAAAACCCTAATTTTTAAGGGTTTCACTTGGGACTCTGAAATTGCTTGTTGTTTCACCTATTTGTCGTCTCTAAACTCAACTGATTTGAAAACCCTAGTCTCTTTGGGAGGCTATTCAAAGTCCTGTGAGGTTGTTTGTGCATGCTTGTATGTTTGAAATTATTCAACTTGATGCCTTGTTTCAACATTTCTTTTCTCTATATGTTCTACGCTTGTGATTCTCACTCGACTCTCTGCATGTTTTCGACTCCTTCTCTCTCTATTACACCTTGAAGCCTAACTAACATGCTTTGAATGTCTGCTCTATGCTATTGCTGCATGATGTTTCTTTTTCCATAACTTAGCCTCACATGTCTGCTATTTGTGCATGCATTATATACTGAGTACCTCCTGTGATTTATTTAACTCGAAATTGATTTCAAAAACTTTTCCTTCCTTGAGATCCTGATTCTACTAGCCTGTCAAAGTCTAATTGATTCCTTGTCCTTTGATTGGCCCCACTGAATCTTTCCAAAAATAATTTCAAATCCTGTACTTAGACTTAATCGCCTATTGTATGACTTTACTGTTTCTTTTATGGCAACAGCCTTCTGCTTGCAAGGCTGGTTCTCCTTTCCTTATTTGGATACAGTTAGTATCCGTTTGAATAAGAATCCCTTGATTAAAGGGGAGTCTTATACTAATTGATTCTGATTTATGACCATGCCATATTTGTGTTAGATTTGTACTTGTTACCTTATTTCTCTACACGTTTTCAAAGCTATAAATATCTCCTCCCTTTGTCTTTGAACACACGAACACACGAACACAGAACGCAATTGGAGTCCACAAGTCACTCTCACTTAAAAACTCTTTCTCTTTTACTTGTGCTTCTGTGGACTTTGTTTACTCTACTTTCTCCTGCGCTCTTTTGCTTCTCTACTGGTATGTCTCAGTTAGTTTACATGTCTCCACCATAATGTATTTACTTCTGCCCACTTCTGTCCAATTCTTTTAGTTGACATTTATTTCTAGCATATTGTAACATGTTCCCCCCCCCCCCCTCCCCTTTCCTCTGTAATTCAGTATTTAAATTATGTATGCATCCTGTCAGTTGTTTGTCATGAATTTGATACTTTATGAATCCCAAACCCTCATACCCCTTTATAGGTGAGTTATGGTTTGGGGCATGACAACACTCTAATATTGTTGTCCATGATTCTGGATTGGATTCTTTGAATCCCAAACTCAATCAGTTCCCATTCCCTTTCCCCCTTTATGTGTTGTTGAGCTTTAGACTTGGGTCTGGCAGTGTCCTAATCACTGTCCAGACTCTGGTCTGACCTTCAAGGGTCTGCTCTTAATGTGTTTGACCAAGCAGGTGGACAGGGGTGTGCCAGCCTACTTTGTAGCTAGGTATGACCACCACCTGTCATGGCCCCCCAATTCCCTTTCACTTTGCACTTACTCTTAGCTATAAGTTCTGCCCCTCTCTTGCAAGCCATGCTTTGGGACCCTCGAGCTCCCTCTGAACTTGGATACATGAGAGCCGGCTCTTCCACACTGAACTATTCTAATTCTGGTAGTATCCTGGGTGTAAGCAATGCCTGGAATCCCTGAGATTCCTTGGAACTTTGAAGCACCTTGGATAAAGAGAAGGCTTTGGAAATCTGGATCCCGGGAGTGGCTCAATCGCATGTTATTAGACATTAAGGTTGAATTAGGCTACGCGGATCTAGCTGTTAGCTTTTGATGTATCCTTTAATTTCCAGTTTGATTCATTGGGTTGTAATAATTTTGTATGAAACTCGGGGAGTATAGTAAAAGGGTGAGGAGGGGTCTTTACTTTTCTTGTATCCAAGGGGTAGAAATCATGAATTAGGATTTTATTCAAACTAGAAATCCTGCTTATAGGGTTTTAATACTGATTCAATCACATAGAGACCATGCATATAGGATTTAACGCTTAACTTTACCGCAAAAATCACCTAGAAAGCATGTCTATAGGATTTAACATTCATGTTCTGTAATGACATATATAGAGATCATGTCTATAGGCTCTTGCATTTCTGCATATATAAATGTCATTAGGTAAACCGTTTATAGGCTTAATAACAAAGTTGCATATAGACATCATGTGTATAAGACTCTTATTGATATCAGGAAAGGGTGTTAAAATCAGTAAACATATAGAAAGCATGCCTATAGGAAACCTCGTCTTTAATAGCATCATTCGTTCTTAAACAGTATCGATTGCTGGAACTAGTGTCTTTATTAAAACTGGTAATTTTCTACTTCTGAAGCCCGCTAAAATTGGTAAACCTTTTTCCTATAGCCAATCTGCACTCCCCCGAAACTCGTAAACCTTTTAATCAGTCTACATCTTTTCTGAAACAACTGGTAACTCTTTTCTAAAAAATCGGTTTGCATCTTTTCTCTTTGTTTAAACTGATAATTCTTTTTTCTAAAATCAACTTGCATCTTTTCTGAAACTACTGGTACCTCTTTGCATCTTTTTCCTGAAATTAATAGATCCTACGCCTAGGTTTTTTTATTTTAACTCATAAACAAGGGTTGGCTAATTAATGAATTGGGTCAGTCCCTGACAACTGTATCCGAGTTGCCTAATGCAGACTCTCTGTTTAAATACATGTGTTGAACCAGTCCGCTCGCTGCTTAATTTAATCTAAGACCAAATCAGTATTTGTCAAGGCATGCTAGACTAAATGATTGTTTGACTTCTGGGGTTAATTTGAGCCTTGTATGCTTGCTTGTCCTCCCCTTTTACTTGATACTTGTTTTGAATGTCGAGCTAGAATTTGATCCTTTAAACTCCACAAAGGCCCCCATCCCTTTCTTCCCCTTTAGGATTAGAAGTCCTAATACCCCGGGACTAATAGGATTGGGACGGGTAGTAGCATGCGATAAGTAAACGATACCGTTCCGCGCTTTAATACCTTAACAGGGTGGGAAGGGTAGACATGGAGATGATGATTACACGTTAACACTCCGCGTACAATTGAGTACCAGTGTTGTGCGAATGATCCATGTAATGTATAAACCTAGGACCCCTATCTCCTTCTTTATTAGTTTAATAAAATTTTCTGAATCTTTAAAGCTATTGCATTTTCAATTCCTGCTTCTCGCATGATCTTTTCGGATTATTTGCACTAAGTACTTGACCTTTTTCTCCACTTGCACGTTTTTTACAAAATTGCTCCTTTAAAATTCAGCACTTCTTTTAACCTTTTGTGCTTCTTGTACTTGTTTATTTTTTACATCTAAAGTCACAATTGTAGCATGGCCGGGAACCATACTAGTGGATCTTGAGGGGTGCCTAACACCTTCCCCTCGAGATAATTTCAGGCCCTTACCCAAAACTCTGGTCTGCATCTTTAATTCTTCTAAAAGTGTCCTAATGCACTATAATCATTAGGTGGCGACTCTCCAAACTCTCAAAAAACCCAATTCCCAAAGTGGGAAAAGAGTTGTCTTCCCAAATGTTGTGAACCCGATTCCGCGAGGAAAAAGGGGGCGTCGACAATGGTTTGTTCGCAAATGCGAACTTGGACTTCTCGCAATTGCGACTATTTTGATCGCAAACGCGAATTCTGTTGACCCAGCCCCACTTCGCAAATGAGAAGATTTTCTTCACAATTGCGATCATGACAGGAATTTGTTTTCTTCGCAAATGCGAACACTTACATGCATTAGAACAGATGTTTCACCAGCTATTTTCTAAGTCCAAAACCACTCCGAAGCCTATCCAAAGTTCACCCACAAACATGCACACAAGTCCAAAAACCTCATACGAACTCGCTCGCGCGATCAAAACACCAAAATAACACCTAGAACTACGAATCGGACACCAAAATAAATGAATTTTTCAAAGAAACTTAAGAACTCTCTTTTTAATAACCGAACGTCTGAATCACGTCAAATAAACTCCGTTTTGCACCAAATTTTGCAGACAAGTCATATATATAGTAATGAACCTATACTAAGCTCCAAAACGAAAATCCGAACCCGGTAGCAACAAAGTCAAACTTCAATCAAATTTATAAATTCTTTAAACCTTTAGAGTTTAAATTCTCGACAAATTGCGATAACTCAAGCTAGGGATCTCCGAATTCGATTCCGGGCATATGCCTAAGTCCCAAATCACGATACGGACCCACCAGGATCGTTAAAATACGAATCCGGATCTGTTTGCTCAAAGCGTTAATTGAAGTCAACTCAATTAAATTTTTAAGGCACGAATTCACATTTTAATCAATTTTTCACATAAAAGCCTTCTGGAAAAAGACACGGATTGCACACGCAAATCGAGGAAGGCTAAAAGGAGCTATTTGAGGTTTTGAAACACGAAATTAAGGTTTAAGACTCTAGATGACCTATCGGGTCATCACACGAATATTGTTAGATTAAGAGGTTGATTTAGCGGCTATTTGAGTTAATTCTTCTAAAATTTATGCCTTACTTATTTGCTTTTATTATCATCTATTATCTTTTGGCCAAATACATAGGCAGCCCCTTAAAGTTGCCATGAATTTTCATGTAGACACTAAAACTAAAGGTGTTTCCTATTAGACACTTAAAAGTATATCCGGCATGTGCCAGTTTTACCCTTCAGTCCTGGCTAGTAGAAAAAGTATACGCGTGAAGCCCACGCGTGATGACGTGGAAGTAATAACAAATGAAACAAAGCCATGTGGTCTTTAGTCAAAACTAATGCAAAAGGAGAACAAAAAGAAAAAGGAAAACTCTTCTTCCAGCTTTTTCTCCAAACTCCATCCTCCGTGTAATCTTCTTCCAGATCTCTCTGTCCTTCTCCCCTTATCATCTTCTTTTTAATAAAATGAGCTTCGCATTTCAAAACTTGGTTTACATTCTGCAAAGGAATAAAATTGATTCGTTAAAAGAAATTTGACTTTCGCCTTTGGTTCTATCCTCATTGGCTCTTTCTCACCGTTGCTCCATATGAGCTTATGCTTCTGCATCACCTTCGCAAGATCCAATTTTTTAGAATGAGCAATGTACAACTGAATTAATATTATATATTTCAATCTACGGCTTCTACCGTCAGAGTTTATGGTAAGCTTGCCCGGTTTTTTTTTTTTTTTTTTTTGACATTCATTGAGAAGCTTAGTGTATCAAGAATCCCAGATGGGTGTTTTCTTAATTTTTGTTGTTAATGTTTTACTGGAGCTTGTTAAAGAATATGGCGGAAGAAAAATACAAATCTAGAATGTAGTTTCCAAACGGAAAAAGAATTTGAAGGATCTCCTTTTATTTTAAGATTAGATAATTCTGTGTCTCTTCTTCTTAATGGCAAATGCCTCTCATTTTGTTGTGACGCCATGTTTTGATGACCAATAACTTTTTTCTATTTCTCTATTCGTAGCAGTAGTGTTGAAGATTCCTATGAAGGGGGAAGAAAATGATAATGGCGTGGAGAAAGTTTTGTGAAGAAAAAATATATAAGAGAAAGATTATAAATTAGTAGATTTTAGTTTTCACGCGCTCAATTACAAGTGAAAAGTACTTTCTGTACCACATATGCATAAGGTATTCAATTGACACACGCTGATATACTGTAAGTGTCTAATAGGAATCACCTTTAGTTTGAGTGTTTAAATAAAAAATTATGACAAGTTTAAGGGGTTATGTATTTGGCCGTGTCTTTTTGTCGTTATAGCGCTTACTCTGTTCAATTCCATACTACGGGGATTCGTAACAAAAATAAAAAGAATCACGGTAATATAAGGGTGGCTAGGGTAGTTTTACCAAATTAAGTAAGAGATAATTGCAAATTTATCCAATAGTACAATGTGCTGTTTGTTTACGGTAAAAATGGTAATAACAATTAAATTTGATTATGAGGTTCTAAAAATACGTGATCTATTTTTATGCTAGTTGTGAAGCGATGAATGCTAAGCAAAAGGTTAGAAATCAGAATTAAGGTTCAGAGATGGCAAGATAACCGAACCAAACGGTGGCAGATCGGAGGCCTCGAGCTGTCGATTACAGGACCTCGTGGTCGAGCTGGATGGCCGATTCGGGGAAGTCTTTGGGGAGATAACAGTTATGAGAGCTATGATGATGGCTCTTTTATGATCAATGATAGGCAATGAATGAAGAACAATAAATAGAACACAATGAATGTAAGCAATAAATGAAGTAGTGAATTCAAGAAACTATGTTAGAGAGAATGTTCGTGTATTTCTTGATATTGAGTAACCGCCCTTACAAAGTGACAAGGATTCACCTTATATATGAGGGGGAACCCCAACATAGTACAAATGCATTTATTACAAAGACATGGAAATGGGATAGGTAGTTGACGCTATGATTCGGGTCTGAACTTAGCTCACTAGGCTTTGTCAGCTCTAATTATACGCCTTGGGAACTCCCCACTTTTTTATTACAGTCGTTGGTCCGCACCGCCCCAAGGTCGAGCGTTGATAGCCCTCGAGGGTGAACCTCGACCATAATCTCGAACCTGTGAAATGTGCTTATGAGCCGTCGCAATAGTGGAAAATTTGGACCCTCCGATTTTACTACATACGCTGTCTCCTTCCGAAGTGATGTTAAATTTCACCATTGACGCACGGATGCTTCTCTCTTCAGTTTAATTCTTCTAATACCCCCGTTTAGAAGACAACTGAGATAGCCATCAGAAAACTTTAGGAGCAGTACTTCACAATTCATCCTCAGGTTTTATCTTCCTCTCTTTTTCTCCTTTCCTACTTACTGTTTTATTCATTGTTAAATGAACAATAGCTACTACTTCATAGGAAGCCCCCACTTTTGGTAATAAGTAACAACTTTAAGTTGTAAAAAGAAAGAACAATATTTAGGTGTTGAAGGAAGTATTAAAGTGGTATCTAGTGAACTCTTTCGTTTCATTAGGCTATGCTAGTTTTAGTACTGAAGCTATTAATACATAGAATAAAAATAAAAATAAAAATGTAAGAAAACTACTAATTTCATGTCGCATCCGGCCAGATATTGGACATTTTCTCTTTTTCTTATTGCTGTTTGTATACGGTCAAAATCAATTTGCCCTTTTGTATGATTAATCGAGACCGGAATATGATGGGCCGAGGTTCATCCTCAATTTATATTCAACCATGAAACAAAGTTAGGTTACCGAGCTCGTGGCCCTGAGACCGATCAAGATCGAGATCGACCAAGATCGAGACCGAACAAGATTGAGATCGAAGTAAGCTTGCCGAACCAAATAACGGAAAGTCGAAATATCCGCAATCGGGCGAGGATCACGGCGCGAATCCCGACACGTATCAAGAAGAGGCCGATTAACTAGCCAATCATGGGATTTCTCACCTCATATAGAACTGTATCTAGAGTAGGACTCCCCTACTACATAAAGGGAGGGGGGGTGTCTGATCATTTGTAAACTAGATCATATTAATGCAATACAAAGCAATATACTATCATTTTCTAGCTTTCATTATCTTGTCATTCTGTTCATAATCCAGTTGAAACATATTTAGTTCAAGGGTGACAAACTCGAGGCCAAGGCTGTTCAATTTGTGTGGTTTGCATTTATTCTTTCACAGTCAATATCAACATTAATTTATTCTTTTTAATTTGTGCCAAGTTATATCACGTGTCCTTCAAATCGCGTATAAATTTAATTGTTATCCGAATTTAGGGTAAACAGTTTGGCGCCCACTATGGGGCTAAGGATAACAGTGACTACCTTGCACAAACATTCGTGACACGCACTATTTTACACTTGCTCTTTGATATTTCTTTGATTACAAAACTAAAAAAAAAATCAAGCTCTCAGTCAGCACCCCAACACTTGACAACGACTTTGGCCACCACGACAAAAATGATAACATAACACCAGGGAACGATGTACCCCCGGTTGACCTCGATGGAGTCCCAGTTATAGATCCAATTGACGTCAGTTCACATGTAGCCATCAATGGAAATTTGGCCATCGATCCCGAAAGCAGCGTCCGCGGGGATGCCCGATCAGCTACTCAGAGTGCATGTGGCGGTGAAGATAGCGGGATCAACCTGCGGGTGATCTTCGAAAAGTTGCAGGCTCAATAGGCAACAATAGCCCGGCTATAAAACCAGAATCACACACCAAGCAAGGTCGACCTCGAGCCATCCCAGGAAACCGTACAAATGGTCGAATCAGTTTTGAGGAAAATGAACGAGAAGGAGTTGGAGACCAATCTTGCTATCATGAAGATGCTCGAAGAACTGACAAAGCGAATCGAGACAGGGGAAAAGAAGATCGAGGAAAATGACAAGAAGGTGGAAACCTATAACACCGGGGTCGACCAAATCCCGGGGGAACCACCAATTGAAAGGACTGGATTCCAACAAGTTCATACAAAAACCTTTCCCCCAAGTGCGGCTCCAAAGCCAATCCGCAAGAAGTTCCGCATGCCCGAGATTCCTAAGTTGAATGGGATAACTGATCCAAACGAACATGTCACCTCCTACGCGTGTGCTATCAAAGGGAATGACTTAGAAGATGAAGAGCTCAAATCCGTCTTGCTGAAGAAATTCGGGGAGACTCTGTCGAAGGCTGCTATGATATGGTACCATATTTTACTGCCTAATTCTATTGACTCGTTTGCTATGCTTGCAGATTCTTTCTAAAGGCACACGCCGGGGCCACCAAGGTCGAAACCAGGAAGTCGAACCTTTTCAAAGTATGGCAGAAGGACAACGAGATGCTCAGAGAATCCGTGTCTCGATTACAAATGGAACGGATGGACTTGCCACTGGTCGTCGACGATTGGGATGTTCAAGCTTTCACTCAAGGTCTCAACGTTCGAAGTTCAACGGCTTTGCAACAATTGAAGCAGAATCTGATCGAATACCCTGCTGTCACTTGGACGATGTGCACAATCGGTATCAGTCGAAGATCAGGGTCGAGAATGATCAACTGGGGGCTCCTTCATGGTCCGTTCATGCTATCAAACGCATCGATAGAATCAAGAGGGATATTGACCGAGAACCAAGATCGAATAGAGATCGATATCAACCATATAATGGAGATCGTAGGAATAACGGGTCTGGGCGAAACGTTACATGAAATGAAAGAAGAAATGATCGAGGTTCAAGCTCATGGGGACTCATGAGCAAGAACGGATTATATAGATCTATGCGACCCAAAGAGGCACCACGATTGTCAGAGTATAACTTTAATGTTGATGCGGCTGCATCGTATCGGCTATCGGGCGCATCAAAGAAACCAAGTGGCCTCGACCTTTGCAAACTGATCCATCACAAATGGATCCCAACCAAATATGCAAATACCATGGCACATATGGCCACAAGATGGAGGATTGTCGACAATTGAGGGAAGAAGTAGCCCGGTTGTTCAACAACGGTCATCTTTGAGAATTTCTAAGTGACCGAGCAAAGAATCACTTCAGAAACAGGGGCTCCAACCAAGAAAATGAACAAGACGAACCCCAAAACGTCATCCATATGATCATTGGAGAGGTCGATGTTCCTCAAGTTCCGATGATGAAAAGCACCATCATAAGAGAAAAACGGACTCGGGATTACTTACCAGAAGGGACTCTATCTTTCAACAACAAAGATGCAGAAGGAATCATGCAACCTCATAATGATACACTGGTAATTTATGTACTTACGAATAAAACTAGAGTTAAACATGTGCTAATTGATCCAAGTAGCTCGGCCAACATCATTCGGGCAAGGGTCGTAGAACAACTCAGCCTACAGGACCAGATCGTACTTCCGACCGAGTGCTGAACGGATTCAACATGGCTTGCGAGATTACTAAGGGAGAAATAATGTTGCGGTAAACGTTGCCGGTGCCACCCGGGAAATCAAGTTCTATGTAATCAAGGGGGACATGCGATACAACGCTCTGTTGGGGAGACCATGGGTCCACAACATGAGGGTTGTGCCTTCGACCCTTTACCAGGTATTAAAATTTCCAACACCATAGGGGATAAAGATGGTTTACGGGGAACCACCCGCCGCAAAGGAGATGTTTGCCGTTGATGAAGTAATTCCCATATCAACACTCTCATAAAGGACTCAGGTCCGAAAGTGAAACAGGAAGCCAAATAGCAATCATCGATGCTAGCTTCGACCCAATCGGACAAACAAGGGATTGACAAAGATGATGACTTCGGGGTTCCTCGATCCTTTATTGCCCCTGATGATTCCGATGCTACCAAGTCAACGGTCGAAGAGCTGGAGCAGGTCATGCTGATCGAACATCTGCCTGATCGGAAGGTATGCCTGGCACGGGGTTAACTCCCGAGCTCAGGAAAAAATTCATTCAATTTCTTACACCTAATATGGTTTGTTTTGCTTGGTTCCATCTTGATATGACAGGTATCCCACCGGAGATCACTACTAACAAACTGAGCTTGGACCCGAAGTTTTGCCCGATAAAATAAAAATGGAGACCCCAATCCGAGATCAAGCATTTTTTCATTAAGGACGAGGTAACTAAACTCCTTAAAATAGGGTCCATCCGGGAAGTCAAATACCAAAAATGGTTAGCAAACGTTGTAGTAGTTCCTAAGAAAGGGAAAACACTAAGAATGGGTGTCGATTATAATGATTTAAATAAGGCATGCCCCAAAGATTCTTTCTCTTTGCCTAACATCGATTGCATGATCGATGCCATGGCCGGCGGCGAGATTCTGAGTTTTCTCGATTCCTATTCCTGGTACAACCAAATACGGATGAACCCGGGTGGCCAAGAAAAAACCTCTTTCATCTCTAAGTATGGCACATACTGCTATAACTTAATGCCATTTGGATTAAGAAATGCCGATGCCACTTACCAACGACTAGTAAACCAAATGTTTGAAGAACAAATAGCGAAAACCATGGAAGTTTATATTGATGATATGTCAGTTAAGTCCATGCGAGCAGAGGAACATTTAAAGCATTTGCAGGAAACCTTCAGTATATTAAAGAAATACAACATGAAGCTGGATCCAGAAAAGTGTGAGTTTGGGGCCGGGTCCGGTAAATTTCTCGGATTCATGGTATCCAACCGAGGGATCGAGATCAACCCCGACAAGATCAAAGCTATCGAGGATATCACAGTAGTGGATAATGTGAAGGTTGTACAAAGGCTAATCGGGCGCATTGCAGCCCTGGGGAGAGTCATCTCGAGATCGTTTGACAAAAGTCATCGATTTTTCTCATTGCTAAAAAAAAATTACTTCACATGGACCCCGAAATGTCAACGAGCCTTAGAAGAACTTAAACGATACTTATCGTGCCCACCATTGCTTCATACGTCGAGGGCAGACGAATGACTATACTTGTATCTAGCAGTATCGGAAGTAGCAGTAAGTGGAGTCCTGGTCCGAGAAGAACAAGGTACGCAATTTCAACTTCATTATGTCACTAGGACCTTAGGTGAGGCCGAAAGTAGATAGCCTCACCTAGAAAAATTGGCACTCGCCTTGCTAAGTGCCTCTATGAAACTAAAGCCATATTTTTAGTGCCATCCTATATGTGTTGTGACAACTTACCCTTTACGAAATATAATGCATAAACCCGAACTCTCGGGACGACTGCCACGTAGAAATCAGTGGGTACGATATCGAATATCAACCCCGAAGAGCCATCAAATCACAAATTTTAGCAGATTTCGTGGCCAACTTTACACTGGCCCTAATACCCGAAGTCAAAAGAGAGTTGTTGATAAACTCGGGAACGTCTTCGGGAATCTGGACCCTCTTTACGGATGGTGCCTCAAACGTAAAAGGGTCCGGACTTGGAATCGTACTGAAGCCACCAACAAGCAATATAGTTAGACATTATATTAGAACTGTAAAATTGACTAACAACGAGGCCGAATATGAGGCCATGATTGCAGGACTCGAACTGGCCAAAGGCTTGGGGTGGAGGTGACTGAAGATAAGTGTGACTCCCTCCTTGTGGTGAACCAAGTTAATGGAACGTTCGAAGTTAGAGAAGAACGAATGCAAAGATACCTAGACAAGTTACAAGTAGCATTACATTGGTTCAAAGGGTGGACTTTGCAGCACGTGCCTCTAGATCATAATAGTGAGGCTTATGCCCTCGCAAACTTAGGATCATCGGTCGAAGACGGCGATCTCAACTCGGGGGTAGTCGTACAGCTCATGAGGCTGATAGTAGAAGAAGGTCACGCCCAAATAAACTCCACAAGCTTGACTTGGGATTGGAGAAATAAATACATAGAGTATTTGAAGATCGGGAAAATTCAGATCTAAAGGAATCGAGGGCCCTGTGAACAAAGGCAGCCCGATTTAGCTTGTCCGAGGATAGAACCTTGCTCAAGAAAATGTTCAATGGTCCGTTAGCAATATGTCTGGGACCGAAATATACTGAGTACGTTTTGAGGGAAGTCCATGAAGGCACATGCGGGAAACACTTTGGCGCCGAATCATTGGTTCGAAAGGTAATCAGAGCCGGCTATTACTAGGTCAATATGGAAAAAGATGCGAAGGAGTTCGTGCAAAAATGTGATAAGTGCTAAAGACATGCTCCAATGATTCATCAACCTAGGGAGCTGCTTATTCAGTTTTATCATCGTGGTCGTTCATGAAGTGGGGGATAGACATCGTCGGCCCTCTTCCCTCGGCGCCAAGTAAGGCTCAATTTGTTTTGTTTATGAGTGACTATTTCTCTAAGTGGGTTGAAGCACAGGCATATCAGAAGATCAAGGAGAAGGAAGTCACCGACTTCATTTGGGACCACATCATATGTCGATTCGGGATACCATCCGAAATTGCATGTGACAACGGAAAAGATTTTATCGGCAGCAAAGTGACCAAATTTCTCGAAGACCATAAGATCAAAAGGATATTTTCAATGCCTTATCACCCTAGTGGGAATGGACAAGCCAAATCGACCAACAAAACCATAATCCAAAACCTCAAGAAAAGGTTGACTGGCGCCAAGGAGAAATGGAAAGAGATCCTGCCCTAAGGTCTTTGGGCTTATCGCACAACTTCGAAGTCCAGTACTGGGGCCACCCCGTTCTCGTTGGTTTATGGCGCCGAATCATTAATACCGATTGAAGTTGTGGAGCCGAGTATCATATTCTGATATGAAACTAAGGAATCGAATGACGAGGCCATGAATACAAACCTGGATCTATTGGATGAACGACGTGAAGCTGCTCTTGTTTGATTGGCCGCCCAAAAACAGCGGATCGAAAGGTATTACAATCGAAGGGCCAACTTTTGATATTTCAATGTCGAGGACATAGTGCTAAGGAAGGTCACATTAAACACCCAGAATCCAAACGAAGGGAAATTGGGTTCGAACTGTGAAGGGCATACCAGATTCTCGAGATCACAGGGAAATGATCCTTCCATAAACAGAGAACAACTACCGAACAATTGGAACATAACTCATCTTAATCGATATTACTGCTAAGGTACGACTCCATTTCAATTCTTTCTATTTTTGGACTAACACTTGCAGGTGATCGACAAGGAGCGGCACGAAGCCTTTAGGTCTGAAAGCACGCGATGCACTCTTTTTCCCTTGAACCATTTTTGTCCCAATTGGTTTTTCGGCAAGGATTTTAACGAGGCAACAGTGGATCGTGCTAACTTAGAATCGAAGGTCGATCACGAATCGATGTCAAAATCTACACTAGCAGTATCCAAGGTTCTTCTACAATCAACCTCAAATACTGGGGGCATTACCCTTGGATATTAACCTTTTTGGAAGGAAATTACTTCGTAATTGAAGGGTCTCGATAGGAAAGATTTGTTGTTAGGGCTAAAAGGTCAAAAGGAACCGTGCCCACATAAGTTACTCGAGCCCTAGCATAAAACATGTACGCATGTACAATATTTCTTCATAGGAATAAAGAGAAGTACTTTCCTTGCAATCATGCTATGTCTTAGAAAATTTTTCACTTTAAAATTTCGTATTTTCGATCTCTTATGGAATCAAGCTCAAGGGCTGATTATTACTAAAGACCGGATGATCACTCCCATACTCGGGGACTACCGTCCGAGAAACAAACTCGAACACATCGAACTATTGAGCGTTGGGGGCATAAGACCTCTTTGGCAACCCCCGAATTTTAAAGGCGGCAGCCATACCCACTCGGGGATTGTTATCTTAGGCAAGCCTAGATAACTTGGGAAAGTAAGCTCACTGTGCTACACCTAAATTAATAGGCTACGACCGCATTAACACGGCTCGAAGACGTCCGAGAATCGTAACAAAATAGGCCTTTAAAATTTTTATAACCGGTTTTAAAGGCTACCCTCGGCAAACTATAGTTTGAGTTACCTACTTTGGAGAAGGTTCCTGGTAACCCCGAACCTCCAAGATGACTCAAAACAGAAATAATGTAAAGGCAAGGTTGTTCGAACTTACACAACCCAAGCTATTTTATGCTAAGGCATCCCGACCTTTGTGAATTCAAGAAATAAAGCAAAAGGAAAATTCGAACCCAAAAGGGTAAAAAAAAGCTTGTATATATTTACACAATGATCTTTACGAAAGCCATAATGGCTTAATTCAAAAAAATCTACAACGGCCGAAAGGCCACTTAAATTATCTGAGTCTTCCTCGGGAAAGGCCAACTTTCGAGCCCTGGCTTCCTCTGCTTTGGCGTCCTCGAGCTCAGTCAGTATATCAAAGCCCTAAGCATGGACTCCCTTGAGGATTTCCCTTCGAGCTTGCCACTTTGCATGATCAACCATGCTTTTGTCCTGCGCCTGGATAGCCTCGAAGTCGACCTTGTACTGGGTCACATTAGCTTAGGCCTTGGAGTTGGACACGGCCACCTCAGATTTGGCTGCCTCGAGCTTATTGGCCAAGCTTGTTAATTGGGACTAAAGCTCCTCGATTTCTTGGCTTGCACCGAGGCCTTCTCTCTTGTAGCCCAGAGCTGGGATTCGGCCGACTCCAACTCTGCTTGGACGCCCTTCTTTTTCAAGGCTAAGATGTCCATATTCTTCTTGAACTCTCCAGCCTCGGCTCGTATTGCATCTATTTGTTTTTGAAGATCCCCGATCTATTCGAGCCTCTACTGGACCTGTAGGATCGGATCGTTAGTCGTTATATCCGATTCGTCTTCACTATCATGAAGCACTCGGAATACCTGCTCGGCCATCTCGGCATGCTCATCTCGAGCCGTTACTAAGTCTGCCTGAAGCTTCTCACCGAGAAGCTTATAGGTGTCACTTCTCTCAGTGAGGTCCCGAACCGTAGTCTTGTGCTCCTCCCGGGTTCGTAGGAAACCCTCGTGATGCAACACCAAAGCCTGCAAACAAGGAAGAAGATATTAGAATTACCTACAATTCCAAGTTTAAAAGAGAAAATGGAGTGGCCCTCGAAGTTACCCGATTCAGATCATGTTGGGCCTCGTTGAACAGGCATGCGGCTCCCACCGCATTCATCATGACTTGGTCTTCCTCGGTCACCAAGCATCTGAGGTAGCTAGCAATCCCCACGGGGGGATAGAAGACCCGGGCATCCTCCGGGATAGATGAAAACTAGGGATTTTGACGCATTTTATACTCCTTCTTGCTTGTGCTTTGATTAGAAATTCATACAAAATAGCCCCAAAAGGCTCACAAGTTGTGCTTGATTGCAGGTTCGATCAACAAAGTGACAAGATGTCAAAATCAGCTCAAAAGGAGTGAAACTTGCACAAGCGCCAAAGACAAGACAAAGTTCAAGCTAAATAAGGCCAGTGCGGCCGCACTACATTCTGTGCGGTCTGCACTGGGAGATTCAGAGAGGTGGATTTTCAGGCCAAGAGGCAGTACGGCCGCACTACCATTTTGTGCGGTCCGCACTGAGATCAACGCGGCCGCAGTCCATTCTCTGCAATCCGCAGTGAGGAGAATCAGAGAGCTGAAATTTCAGGATGTCAAGCCAATGTGGTCCGCGGTCCTTTTTATGTGGACCGCACTAGAAGCCTCCGCGGCTGCAGTCCATTCTCTGCGGTCCGCAATGCCAAGGTTCAGAGAGCAGATTTTCAAGTCCAAAGCCCTAGTGCGGACCGTGGTCCATTTTGTGCGGTCCGCACTAACCCCGCAGGGGTATTTTTGTCCAAAATTGTCAGCTTAGTATAAATAGCTTCTTTTCCATTTTTAGGTTAAGCAGATAGTTTAGCTGGGAGCTGCGCTCGTGACTTCGTTTTTCTTAGCCATTTTGGGCAATTTTATCTACATTTCATCATTGAATCTTTGTGTTTATCTTAGTAATTAATTAATATGAGTTTATCTTCATCTATTTCTTGTTTTTCTTCTTTAATTATGAGTAGCTAGACCCATAAGCTAGGGTTGTAGCTCAATCCTAGTGTGGGTAATTGATGGGTCTTGTATTTTAGGGCTAATTTGACTATGGGTGTTTGTTATTTGGGCCAATTTCATGGTTAATTTCTGAATTAGTGGTTGCAAACACTAGTTTGTGTTGAGTTGACTTGAGCTCTTCTTGAGAAAGAGAGCCTAAGTCTCCGAAATTGGTCCAACAAGGAATTGGGGCGTACTCAAGAGATTGATAGCCCCAATTAAAGGGTAAAACCTCGAGAGAGTAATACCCGACTTGAACCCTAGTTTCTTGTGCAA
The DNA here is from genome assembly GCF_001879085.1 of Nicotiana attenuata. Lineage (NCBI taxonomy): Eukaryota > Viridiplantae > Streptophyta > Magnoliopsida > Solanales > Solanaceae > Nicotiana > Nicotiana attenuata. The sequence continues at coordinate 52,752 of NW_017670611.1, forward strand.
ATTTGCATACCCAATTGGGCTTAAGAAGGTCAATTCGGGCAAAATCACTCGAACCACCGAGAGGTGTAGAGTGGGTAAAGTCGTGCAAGTCGTGCAATGGTTATATCATACTCCCCAAATATGTCAAACGTGCCTTAGACTCAAGTACCCGTCAATTGACCACCTAGGCGAAAGTCACTACCCTAGTGCCTTTTTAACCTATTCGAACAACTCGTAGCATTATAACTCTTAGCTTAATCTAGTTGCATTTACCATTTGTAGTTTGATAAATAGTACAAGTAAACAAAAACCTCAAAAATGTTTAGAAGTGCAATTTGGAACACATACGCAACTCCACATTAGATAGATACTCGATTCCAAATTCTAGCTCTCTGTGGATATCGATCCCGACCCTAAATTGGGTAAAAGCTGCTCTGACCCTCTCTCGCTACTTAATTAGTAGTGCGGAATAGGCCGCAATCACTTTTTGGCGTCGTTGCTGGGGAGCTAACGGTTTTGGCTATCTATCTAGTTAGATTTGTGTTTTGTTTTTTTCTTTCCTTCTTTGTTACTAATTTGTTTGTGTCAATACATCATGTACAAAATGGCATTAAATGCTAATGACCCTCTTGGAAACGTGAATGTGGTGGAGGAGGTAGATGACAACGGAGATGAAGAGGTGCCTCTTGTACCTCAAGGACAACGTAGAGGACGCCAGGCCAATGCAAATGACAATGTTCCAGACCCTCCTCCGCCACCTCCAAGAGTGGCTCCTAGAGTTCTACCCAAACAAGGCTATGCGAGTGCTAATGTTCCGCCCCAGATTCGGGTGGGCAATTTTCAAATAACCAACGTGATGCTGACATTATTGGAGCAGTATGGGTATTTCACAGGTGCTCCCACTCAGAATGCATACAAACATCTCAAGGGGTTCGTGGATACCTGTTTGGGGAGCAAGCAAACCAATGTGTCCGAGGATGCACTTCGATTGAGGCTTTTCCCTTTCTCACTTAGGGGGAAAGTATTGGATTGGCTTGAGCGACTTCCCAACCATTCCATCACCACTTGGGATGAGTTGGCGGATAAGTTCATTGCCAAATGTTTCTCACCGGGGCACATTGAGATCTTAGCCTTCAAGCAGGAGCCTACTGAACCATTGCACGAGATTTGGGAGCGATACAAAACTATGGTGAAGGAATGCCCCAATAATGATATGACAGAGGCAATGATACAACAAACCTTCTATCGGGGCATCAATACAACGAATCAGTGCATAGTGAATCAATTGGCTGGGGTAAATTTCATGAAGCTGCCTTATGATGAAGCATGTGCTATTCTTGATGAAATGGCTGACACATCCTCCGCTTGGCAAAGTAGAGCCAATGTGCCACAGGGTGACCCCACGGTCACTCATTTGCATAAAGAACTACATGACCATGGTCAGGCTATAGCAGAGCTTACAACAACAATGAACCAACTAGCAAAGGCACAGTTTCAACAAGTTCAGAGTCCTCGCCAAGTAAATGCTATGGAGGGTGTTAACATGCTTGTGAACAATAGAAGACAGAGAGGTCAACAGAACGAACGGAATGCGGATCTATTTGACAATGATTGTGGTGGATTCCAAGATGATTGTTATGATGGGCAGAACGAAGAGGTGCAATATGTGAATAATTACCAAGGCCAAAGAGGAACTTCTTCCAACCAACAACAACAATGGCGATCCCAGGGCAAATTGGGTAACCAACAACAAGGCAATAATAACTGGAACAATCAACAACAAGGGAACAACAATTAGGGAAATCAAAATAACAACCGGAACAATCAGGGAAACTGGGGCAACAACAACAATTGGGGTGGAAACAACAACAACCAAGGTGGATGGAACAATAACCAAGGAAATCAGGGATAAGGCTTTCAAAGGCCCCCAATGTACCAACAATCGAGCAACCCACCACCTTTTCCATCCCAGGGTCCTAGTACATCCAACAATAAAATGGGTAGAATTGAAATGATGTTCGAACAAATGATGAAGAAGAATGCGGATTCGGATGCTCTTGGCTTCTCACAATACTTTAATTAGGAATTTGGAGGTGCAACTAGGCCAAACCTCTCAATCTTTAAATACACGCCCTAAGGGTGCTCTACCAAGTGATACGGTAGTGAACCCAAGGGGAGGGAACAATCATGTTATGGCTGTGACCACTAGGAGTGGACGAGGCAGTGATGTGAATGCCTCTAAACAAAAGCAAGTTTTGGGTGAAGAAGTTGAGTTGCAAGAAGATGAAGTTCCTTTGGTGGTTGAGAATGTGGTTGATGAAAATATGAATGAAGAAGTGAGGATCAATATTCAAGATGCCGAGGTGGAAACACAAAGTGACGTGAACCCGTCTAGGGAGCACGTAATTGACATGCCGGAGCCGGTTGTGCCAAAAGCCAAGGCACCCTTGCCTAGGCCACCTCCCCCTTATCCTCAGAGGCTAGCCAAGCAGAAAAATGAGAATCAATTCAAAAAGTTCATTGACATGATGAAGAGCTTATCCATTAATGTTCCTTTGGTAGAAGCTTTAGAGCAGATGCCTGGCTATGCTAAATTCATGAAAGATTTGGTGACAAAGAAAAAGATCCATGGACTGTGAAACTATCAAGATGACCCACCAAGTTAGTGCTATAGTACATTCAATGGCTCCGAAGTTAGAGGATCCCGGTGCTTTCACTATCCCCTGCACTATAGGGAGTGCAGACTTTGCTAAAGCTTTATGTGATCTTGGGGCAAGCATCAACTTAATGCCCTACTCAGGTTTCAAGACTTTGGGTATTGGGCCACCGAGGCCAACTTCCATGCGATTGCAAATGGCAGAGAGATCAATGAAGCGACCATTGGGTATTGTTGATGATGTGCTCGTCCGGGTGGACAAATTTATCTTGCCAGCTGATTTTGTGATCTTGGATTGTGAGGTAGATTATGAGGTCCCGATCATATTAGGGAGACCTTTCCTTGCAATGGGGAAGGCTCTAGTGGATGTGGAAGCAGGGGAACTCACTTTCAGGGTGGGTGATGAAAAGGTCGTCTTTCATGTGTGCAAGTCAATGAAGCAACCCAATTGTACAGAAGTATGCTCATTTGTGGATCTTGTCACGGTTGTGATAATTGACGATACTAGTGCAATGATCAAAGTTGAGGACCCTTTGGAGGCCGTATTGTTGAATCTTGATGTCAATGATGATGCGGGCCGAGTGGAGTGCGTGAATGCTTTACATGGAATGGGCTCTTATTCTTATGAGCCTAGGAAGCTCTCTTTGGATCTTGAAAATAGAAAGACCCCTCCAACGAAGCCTTTAATTGAGGAACCCCCGATGTTGGAGTTGAAGCCATTACCTCCACACCTCAGGTATGAATTCTTGGGCTCTAATTCAACTTTACCAGTTATTCTTTCCTCTTGTCTTACTAACATGCAGGTAGATGCCACATTGGCGGTGCTCAAAAAGCGGAAAAAGGCAATTGGATGGACTCTAGCTGACATTCGGGGAATAAGCCCTGCATTCTGTATGCACAAGATTATTCTGGAAGATGATGCAAAACCCTCCTTGGAACATCAAAGGAGGTTGAACGAGGCAATGCAAGAAGTTGTGAAAAAAGAGGTGATCAAGTGGTTATATGCTGGTGTGGTGTATCATATCTCTGACAGCTCATGGACTTTTTCGGTGCAATGTGTGCCGAAGAAGGGTGGTATGACCGTGGTGACCAATGCTAATAATGAACTTATTCCAACCCGGACAATGACCGGATGGAGGGTGTGCATGGACTACCGTAAGCTGAACAAGGTGACCCGCAAGGATCATTTCCCATTGCCTTTCCTGGACCAGATGCTTGACCGTCTTTCTGGGCGTGCCTTCTATTGTTTCTTGGATGGTTATTCAGGGTACAATCAAATTTTGATAGATCCCGAGGATCAGGAGAAGACAACCTTTACTTGTCCATATGGCACCTTTGCTTTCTCTCGGATGCCCTTTGGGTTGTGCAATGCACCGGCAACATTCCAACGGTGTATGATGGCCATTTTCACCGATATGGTGGAAGATATTTTGGAGGTGTTCATGGACGACTTCAGTGTTGTGGGTGATTCATTCGATGAGTGTTTGAACAATTTGGATAGAGTGTTGGCCCAGTGTGAAGACACCAATCTTGTGCTAAATTGGGAAAAATGCCACTTCATTGTTGAGGAGTGCATAGTTTTGGGTCATAAAATTTCAAAGAATGGTATTGAGGTTGACAAAGCCAAAATTGAGGTGATTTCAAGACATCCTCCCCCCACTTCTGTCAAGGGGGTTAGAAGTTTTCTTGGACATGCAGGGTTCTACCGGCGATTTATGAAGGACTTTTCGAAGGTAGTTAATCCTTTGAGTAAGTTGCTAGAAAAGGATACAAAGTTTGTGTTTGATGAGGGATGTATGCAAGCCTTTGAACTTCTCAAGAATAAGCTGACCACCACCCCAATTGGAGCTTGCCTTTCGAGCTAATGTGCGACGCGAGTGGTGTTGCGGTTGGGGCAGTTTTGGGCCAAAAAGTGAACAAAATATTTCATCCAGTGTACTATGCGAGCAAGACAATGAATGAAGCTCAAAGGAACTACACGGTGACAGAGAAAGAATTGTTGGCTATTGTGTTCGCAATGGAAAATTTTCGGCCATATCTTATGGGAGCCAAAGTCATAGTGCACACCGATCATGCAGCTCTTAGGTATTTGATGATAAAGAAAGACTCCAAAGCTAGACTAATGCGATGGGTCTTATTACTCCAAGAGTTTGATTTGGAAATTGTGGACCGTAAAGGTAGCGAAAACCAAGTGGCGGATCATTTGTCCCGCTTGGAGAAAAAAGGAAGGCCGTGTGATGGCCTAGAGATCAATGATGCATTTCCCGATGAGAAGCTAATTTCTGTGTCGATGAGTGATATGCCATGGTTTGCGGATATTGATAATTACCTTGTGACTGGCATCATCCCGTGTGAGCTCTCTTCCAACCAAAGGAAGAAGCTCAAACGGGATAGTCTGGACTTCTATTGGGATGAGCCATACTTGTTCAAGATTTGCACCGACGGAGTGATCCCGAGGTGTGTACCTGAGGAGGAGCAATCTAGCATTCTAGAGGCTTGACATTCCCCCCCCCCCCCCCCCCGACTCTGGTGGCCATCATGGAGGGGCGAGGACAGCTTCGAAAGTTCTAAGTTGTGGATTTTATTGGCCAACTGTGTACAAAGATGCAAGTGATTTAGTGAAAAGGTGTGACCAATGTCAAAGAGTGGGCGGTATTTTGAAGAAAGATGAGATGCCTTTAAACACCATTCTAAAAGTGGATATCTTTGATGTATGGGGTATCTATTTCATGGGCCCATTTGCAAGTTCGTGCGGAAACACCTACATCCTTGTAGCGGTTGATTATGTCTCAAAATGGGTCGAGGTTGTGCCTTTGCCCAACAATGAAGCTAAGAGTATGGTTGCATTTCCAAAGAAGAGCATTTTCACAAGATTTGGTACTCCTCGTGCAATTATTAGTGATGGAGGATTGCATTTTTGCAATAGAGTTTTTGACACCTTGCTTGCCAAGTATGGTGTCAACCACAAAGTGTCTACTCCGTATCACCCCCAAGCAAGTGGCCACGTTGAAGTGTCCAACAAGGAAATCAAGAATATTCTGTCTAAAACGGTCAATGCAAATAGGACCGATTGGTCTAAGAAGGTTGATGATGCTCTATGGGCGTATAGGACTGCTTACAAAACTACGATTGGTATGTCTCCGTATCGGTTGGTGTTTGGGAAAGCTTTCCATATACCGGTTGAGTTAGAGCATAAGGCCATGTGGGCCTTTAGAAAGTTGAACCTTGATTGGGATGTGGCTGCAAATCTTCGGGTAGAGCAACTTAATGAACTTGATGAATTCCGTTTCCATGCCTACTCCAGCTCGTCCTTGTACAAGGACAAGATGAAATACCTTTATGACAAATATGCTCGTGGCAAGGAGTTTAGAGTAGGTGATTTGGTGCTCTTGTTCAACTCTCGGTTACGGTTGTTTCCGGGAAAGCTAAAGTCAAAGTGGAGTGGACCATTTGAAGTAGTGTGTGTGACCCCGTTTGGTGCCCTTGATTTAAAGAACAAAAGTGGGGAAGTTTTTAGAGTGAATGGGCATAGGGTCAAGATTATCTTGGAAAATAGATGACAGTCACGTGGTGGCACTCCTTCATTTCAAATGATGTGATGGTAACTTGCGTCGTGCCGCGACGTTAAATCAGGCGCTTCTTGGGAGGCAACCCATGTGTTTTTCTTCTTGTTTTTATTTAATTTTCACTGTAGTGTAGGATAGATTTTTAGGCTAACTGGTTGCGAGATGTTACAGGATTGTGTTGATGTAGTGCAGGACATAGTGGAAAAAATGAGCAGGTCTGTGAAGTTGTTAGTGTGGCCGCAGTCCATTCTGTGCGGACCGCACTGAAGAAAGAGTAAAAATACAACTCTCTGAAGTTTGCCACTGCGGCTGCACTACATTTTGTGCGGTCCGCAGTGGACCTCTGCGGCCGCAGTCCATTTTGTGCGGACCGCAGAGCGTTGCCTTCTCAAGCTTTGAATCAAGTTGTGCAGTACGGACCGCGGTCCATTTTGTGCGGTCCACACTGGTTGGTGAGACTGGGCCCCAGGGCTTTTTCTATAAATAGTCATTGAGGCCCACCTTTTACACTTTTCGAACCTTTGCGTCTCAGAGCCCTAGAACACTGTTCATCCATTCCTTTGCTTGTAATTAACTGTGTGGACTTGTCACTCTTCATTTCATCTCACATCTAGTACCATTACTTGCCTTTTAATTGTTCAATTTTTGTTAATTTCTTCTAATTTTTGTTTTTCTTTCTTCCCTTTCTGTGCTTCCTGTATTTTTCTTCAATTGAGTAGGTTAGGGTTGTTAATTTTTAGATTAAAATAGACATAGATAGTTAAAATCAATGGGTAAACATGTAGGGACACTAATTAGGTGAAAAATTGGACCCAAAATCAAAATACATGAACCCTAATTTAGTGCCACAACTGGGCACTCAGTGCGGACCGCGGTCATTTTTGTGCGGTCCGCGGTGCCCTTGTGCGGTCCGCAATACCATTTTGTGCAGACCGCATTGATGAAATGCTGAGGGATGAACATCAGGCACTGCGGCCGCACTACATATTGTGCAGTTCGCACTGCCTAAATACAGAGAGTGGGTAGTCTGAACCCCACCTCTGTGCGGACCGCGGTTGATTTTGTGCGGTCCGCGATGACCCCAATGCGGCTGCACACCACTTTGTGCGGTCCGCACTATGTGACTGCTGCTACACTTCTGCAATTTTTCTTGTCTGATTCAGCAACTCAGTTCTTAACTGCTGCAACTGATACTAACGAGTCAATTGAATCGTGTTTGCAGACAATGGTGAAACAAAGAGGTAAACAACCGGGCAGAGGAGAATCCTCCCGGGGAGGGAAACAGAAAATGATAAAATTGACTCCCAAAGCTCGGGAGGCAATAAAAGAAACCCGAAAGCCGATAAATGTTGCTGAAAGAGTTGCTTCTCACTCATCAGGGAGTGAGTACGAACCTTCCCGGGAGATTTCCTCCGACTCAGCCCCAACACACATCCCTGACTGGCCGGAGATATTTAGGCTAAGTGACACACCTCCAGCATTTCCCACTGCCCAAGCATCAATGAACATTTCTTCTTGGTCGTCTGAGGGCTCAGGTGAAGCTAGTGGGGAATACTCCACCTCTCCCGCAGCTTCATTTCCGGAGAGGGTGCAGTAGGTGCTGAGGAGGAAGTAGGGGGAGAAGAAGAATTAGGAGAAGGAGGTGAACCACAGGTGGGGGCATTGCTAGAACGAGAAAGCCGGAGGTTTGGCAAGATAGATTTGTTAGTGAGGTGGCGTACCATAAATTTCGGAAATGGTGGCCGGTGAGGAAGTTGATCCCGGAGAGGATCTTCGTAGATAGAGACTTGCTACCTCACAACCCCAATGTGAGGAGACAGTTTAGGGAGAGAATTGGCTGGGAGTACTTTTTGAGTGATTGTGTAGATGCCAATGAGCACTTGGTCAAGGAATTCTATACCAACGTTGCCCACATCAAAAAGGGCACCAAGGTGACCAAGGTGCGAACCTGAAGGTGTTATTTGATGGGAAGACTATAAATGACTACCTTGGCTTCGATGAGGAGGATGAGTCCCTGTACATGGCAAAGATGGAAATGGGTGAGGAGGTTCGTCCCTGGCTAGCACAGTACCTGGCAATCCCAGGTACCACCCCCGACTGGTTGACTTCTGGAGTCAAGATCTTGAGACGGAGTTTGAACTTTGAGGCACGGGGGTGGGAGACTTTTGTATGTAGCAAGTTGAACCCCACGACACATGACAATACCCTTCCTCTTCACCGGGCTGTTTTGGTGGCTTCGATCATGGCGGGGTACTCACTCAATGTGGGAAATGTGATGTCGAGGATTACTCAATTGTGGGTGCGGAGCATGACAGAAACTATCCATTCCCAGTTTCCTCACGATGTACTTCCAGGATTTGAAGGTGGAAAAGAGGCCCTTCGACATCAAAGTCAAAGCGAATGCCTCTTTCTCCTGGTACAGCATGCAGGGGGATGATAACCCCAAGAGAAAGAGTTTCAAGAGAACAGTTACTGCTCCAACTGGCCAGTCTGAAGAGTCAGTTGTAGTAGTGACTCCAGCTGAGCCTGCCTCTACTTCCACTGCTATGCCTCCTGGTCCATCCACCTCAGCTGCCCCAGAGATCCCATCTTCCCGGGCCCATCCCATTATTGCCCACCGGCTGAGCCAAGCACTTCTGAGTATCAACAACTGGATGTAGACTGCCTCATCCAAGTTGTCCATCCTGACCACCACTGTAGAGGCTCAGTCGGCACCTCCGCCAGCACAGGTTCCACAGTCAATAGAGGATGCTCTCAAGGAGATACTTGACAACCAAAAGAAAATCCTCGACACTCAGGCGGTGCTCACAAAGGCAGTTGATTCACATAGCAAGGCTCTCAAGGAGCTTGCGAGGGAGCACAAGAAGCTGAGGAAGACACGGGCCTCCAAGGAGTCCGTGAAGGAGCTAAGAGCGGATGTTGATAGACTGAAGGCAGATCACCTACCTTTAGACTTATTGCTACAGGACCCAGCACCAGCAGTTCATCCACCGCCGGAGCAGTCACAGAGGCCTCCCAAGAGGAAGAGGATGATTCCTAGAGCTGATGATGCAGTCATCCAGCTGGCAGACCCGCAGGAGACCTCCTCCAGTCAGCCACAGGATGCACCACCTTCGGAGCCTGTCCAGGTCCAGGCCCAGGTCCCAGTAGTAGAGCAGCAGGCCACAGGGAACCAGTCTGGGGTTCCCGAGCACAGAGAGGACCTTGGGACCACTCAAGAGCCCATGCAAACAGACAGGCCATAGGGAGTTTTCTTATATCCTTATTCCTTTCTCTTTTTGGTGCTTTATTTAGACTAGTTGGCATTGGGGACAATGCCAGCTTTGATTTGAGGGGGTAGGCCCTACATTTTGGATGACTGTATATATTTGACATTTTTATGCTTTCTTGATTTTTCATCTTTGGGTTGTATATAATTTTAACATTTCGTACATTTATCGCACTTTTATTTTACTTTGGGTCTGTATATAAAGTTATGTTACATTGTATATATTCATCCCATCTATTGTATATTCAAATCCCCTCTTGTATATATTCATTCTACTTTCCGCAAGTTTTTCATTCTTAGCTTCTTATTTGAGATTCGTAGCTTCTTGTTTTCAATGTTTGAAATAAGCCTTTGGTTTTCTTAATGCCACGGTTCTTTCCAAAGGTGGAGTGTTGTGTGAACCGGGTGGCTCTTCCCAATGATGGATGGCGTGACAACCTTCTTAAGGGTTTGAGTCCGTTTTTCTTTTTGTTTTTAGTAGTTAGTAGTTAAGGGTGCCTCAAGCAAAGCTTCACTTGGGCCTAGCACATTTGCCTTTGATCTTATGGTCAAAAACAAATTGTTGTGTTTAGGATGGTGAAAGTCGTGACCTTGAGACTCTTGTGTTGGCCTATAATCATCAAGTGGTTTTTCGGCACCATTGTGAGCTTAAATCTTATCTAAAGTCGTTGTGGGCCCCCGACTATGTGTCTTTAGCAATCCCATAGCTTGTGTGGTGAGTAATCGTATTGCAAGTCCATGTCCCGAGCCATTGGTCTAGAACTTGCCCGGAATGTTTGTTGAGGCGAAATCCTAAGTGAATTTTGACTTGAGACATGATTATAGGCTCTCCTTAGTCCAAATGATAGCTTGAACACTTCCATAACCTACCAACGATAAGATCCCTAGTCAACCCTTTTGAGCCTTAGACCTTTTTCCTTCAAGAACCATGATACAAGCCTATACCCGTTCTAAAAGATACCCTCTCTTGGCACCCCATCTTTCCTTTAGCACATGGCAAAAGTATAAGTTTGGGGGGAGAGACAAGGATTGCAACAAAGTGGTAAAAAGGCACAAAAATGAAGAAAAGGAAAGGCAATGAAAAAGAAAGAAAAGCAAAAGGACAAAAAGAAAGTTCAATGTGAAAAAGAATAAAAAGGGATTCAAAGAAAAGCAAATAATGAAAGGTGTGGAAAGTTGAAAAAGGAGAAAAGGTTTGAAATGCATAAGAAAGAGTGACAGTGTGTCTCTCTAACCCCTTAGAAATAATTGAAATGACTCAAAGAGTCAAGTGAATGGATGCCAAATGAATCAAAAGAAGTGCTTAAGGGAAGATGGAACCTACTTAGACAAAAACATTTCCTACCCTGAACCAAAAGCCTTCACAATGTCTCCACAAAAGCCCTATATGATCTTGAGTTGAATGAAGCTTACATTAGTGGATACTCACATAAGGGGCAAGCATATGGTACCTAGAGCCGGACTTGTGGCTTTTTCTTGAGAGAGATGAGTGAACTTCCATTGACCTCGTTCTGAGTGCCATTATACTAAAAGGTGAGGTTAGCTTAGGGAGAGTTGAGGATGTGTGAGTTTGGGTTCCACAATGACTAAATTAATAGAAAGAGTTCTTTGATGTGTTGAGTCAATTCTTGATGCTCTTGTGTCGCACTTAATCCATGGTGTTTCAAGGAGTAAATGTTGTTAATGATTCATTTGTATTGAGGGCAATTGTTAGTCCCAATTGATGCTAGATGAGGTCACTTTAGGACAGCTAAAATTTTCTTGGACATTCTTTTAAGGGGTGGGTCTTATTTTGTTTGCTTGAGTACAAGCAAAAGCTTAAGTTTGGGGGAGTTGATAACTAGGGATTTTGACGCATTTTATACTCCTTCTTGCTTATGCTTTGATTAGAAATTCATACAAAATAGTCTCAAAAGGCTCACAAGTTGTGCTTGATTGCAGGTTTGATCAACAAAGTGAGAAGATGCCAAGAATCAGCTCAAAAGGAGTGAAACTTGCACAAGCGCCAAAGACAAGACAAAGCTCAGGCTAAATAAGGCTAGTGCGGCCGCACTACATTCTGTGCGGTCCGCACTGGGAGATTCAGAGAGGTGGATTTTCAGGCCAAGAGGCAGTGCGGCCGCACTACCATTTTATGCAGTCTGCACTGAGATCAACGCGGCCGCAGTCCATTCTCTGCGGTCTGCAGTGAGGAGAATCAGAGAGCTGAAATTTCAGGATGTCAAGCCAATGCGGTCCGCGGTCCTTTTTATGCGAACCGTCTCCGCGGCCGCAGTCCATTCTCTGCGGTCCGCGATGCCAAGGTTCAGAGAGCAGATTTTCAAGTCCAACGCCCTGGTGCGGACCGCGGTCCATTTTGTGCGGTCCGCACTAACCTCGCAGGGGTATTTTTGTCCAAAATTGTCAGCTTAGTATAAATAGCTTCTTTTCCATTTTTAGGTTAAGCAGATAGTATCAGAACGTAGCTGCGCTCGTGGGTTCGAAGTTTGTAGCCATTTTGGGCAATTTTATCTACATTTCATCATTGAATCTTTGTGTTTATCTTAGTAATTAATTAATATGAGTTTATCTTCATCTATTTCTTGTTTTTCTTCTTTAATTATGAGTAGCTAGACCCATAAGCTAGGGTTCTGGTTCAAACCTAGTGTGGGTAATTGATGGGTCTTGTATTTTAGGGCTAATTTGACTATGGGTGTTTGTTATTTGGGCCAATTTCATAGTTAATTTCTGAATTAGTGGATACAAATACTAGTTTGTGTTGAGTTGACTTGAGCTCTTCTTGAGAAAGAGAGCCTAAGTCTCCGAAATTGGTCCAACAAGGAATTGGGGCGTACTCAAGAGATTGATAGCCCCAATTAAAGGTTAAAACCTCGAGAGAGTAATACCCGACTTGAACCCTAATTGCTTGTGCAAATTTGCGTAACCAATTGGTCTTGAGAAAGTCAATTCGGGCAAAATCACTCGAACCACCGAGAGGTGTAGAGTGGGTAAAGTCGTCTAACGATTATATCATACTCCCCAAATATGTCAAACGTGCCTTAGACTCAAGTACCCATCAATTGACCACCTAGGCGAAAGTCACTACCCTAGTGCCTTTTTAACCTATTTGAACAACTCTTAGCTTAATCTAGTTGCATTTACCATTTGTAGTTTGATAAATTGTAGAAGTAAGCAAAAACCTCAAAAATGTTTAGAAGTGCAATTTGGAACACATACGCAACTCTACACTAGATAGATACTCGATTCCAAATTCTAGCTCTCTGTGGATATCGATACCGACCCTAACTCGGGTAAAAGCTGCTGCGACCCTCTCTCGCTACTTAATTAGTAGTGCGGAGTAGGCCGCGATCACTTTTTGGCACCATTGCCGGGGAGCTAACGGTTTTGGCTATCTATCTAGTTAGATTTGTGTTTTGTTTTTTTCTTTTCTTCTTTGGTACTAATTTGTTTGTGTCAATACATCAGGTACAAAATGGTATTAAATGCTAATGACCCTCTTGGAAACGTGAATGCGAGGGAGGAGGTAGATGACAACGGAGATGAAGAGGTGCCTCTTATACCTCAAGGACAATGTAGAGGCCACCAGACCAATGCAAGTGACAATGTTCAAGACCCTCCTCCGCCACCTCCAAGAGCGGCTCCTAGAGTTCTTCCCAACCAAGGCTATGCGAGTGCTATTGTTCCGCCCCGGATTCGGGCGGGCAATTTTTAAATAACCAATGTGATGCTGACATTATTGGAGCAGCGTGGGTATTTCACAGGTGCTCCCACTCAGAATGCATACAAACATCTCAAGGGGTTCATGGATACCTGTTGGGGGAGCAAGCAAACCAATGTGTCCGAGGATGCACTTCAATTGAGGCTTTTCCCATTCTCACTTAGGGGGAAAGCATTGGATTCGCTTGAGAGACTTCCCAACCATTCCATCACCACTTGGGATGAGTTGGCGGATAAGTTCATTGCCAAATTTTTCTCACCGGGGCATATGGCAGCACTACGGGATGAGATCTTAGCCTTCAAGCAGGAGCCTACTGAACCATTGCACGAGATTTGGGAGCGATACAGAACTATGGTGAAGGAATGCCCCAATAATGATATGACAGAGGCAATGATACAACAGACCTTCTATCGGGGCATCAATACAACGAATCAGTGCATAGTGAATCAATTGGCTGGGGGAAATTTCATGAAGCTGCCTTATGATGAAGCTTGTGCTATTCTTGATGAAATGGCTGACATATCCTACGCTAGACAAAGTAGAGCCAATGTGCTGCAGGGTGACCCCACGGTCACTCATTTTCATAAAGAACTACATGACCATGGTCAGGCTATAGCAGAGCTTACAACAACAATGAACCAACTAGCAAAGGCACAGTTGCAACAATAGAAATCACTATATTACGCCTGCGATCAGGGTTAACTCTTGGCGTCGGGAATCGGTCCACTAGTTTTGGGCTTGATGAAGACCCAGTAGCACCTGATGATGGTGCTTTCTTTGGCACTGGTAAGTCACCAAGCCCGATGACATCTCCCAAAGTGGCAAACTCTACCCCATCCAAGAAGCCATAGATATCCACTCCCTAAGAACGCTCGCAAGATCGACCTTCCAACATATTAGCCTCACGGATTGTGGCGTCCAAAAATTGAGGGGATTCGAAAATATCAATCATTCCGAGGTCGTTCCTTGGGACATCTTCAACTACTCGTGAAGCGTTGCCCCCGATTTCTTCCTCGACCATCTTAGCTTGGGACGGAGTGGCCTCAACTCTTTCTGGCTCAGGAACTTTTGTGCGGTGACACCGGCCCGCACGCGGGTCACCAGTTTGGAACTATTATCCTCTTCTTCTTCTTCGAACTGATCCCTTAATCGGCGGATCAAGTCCGAAAGCATAGCACCGGTGTCCCCTTAGGCTTGCGGGGCCTCCTCGCCGGTCTTTTCTTTTCCGAGCCCGGAGAACTCGGAGCCCCTTTTCTCTTCTTCTCTTTGGCCTACTTCGGAGCTGGTGGTTGGGGAAGGACTTCTTCTTCATCAAATGGGGGCGTCATTGCTACATCCTTTCCCGAGGCCTACAAAGGAAAAAAGATGAGTAAGCTCGAAAAGAATCCCCAAACAATAACCATTATGATAAAGAAAATTACCATGATTACGGTCCTCCCATCGACCCTTCGATAACTCCGTCCAAGCACGCTCAGAGTATGGTCTCTACGACACTACACCCTCGACTCATTGCTTGAGATGGGGGACTACTTCCGGCACATGGGACACAGCTGCTACACCAGAAACATAGATAAGGAAAGAAGATAACAAGTAAAACGACAAAGTTGGACATTCAAGGCAAAGTAATGCTTACAATTCATGTTCCGTTTTTCAGGAAGCGACATGTTTTCAATAGGAATCAGGTCCGAAGTCCTTATTCGGACAAATCGGCCCATCCAACCTCGGTCTCAAGCCTCGTCTATGCTCAAGAACGGGGCCTCGATTTTGCTAGAGGGTTAAAGGACATTCCTCGATTTTGCTCACGAAGAACCGGAGGAGAACACTATTCTCCAGAAGGAGGATGGATCTGGCCGAGAGTCACGTCATACCTCTTAAAGAAGGCGATGATGATAGGGTCTAAGGGTTCCAACGTGAAATGGTAAGTGTAAACACTTAGGAAATCCTCCACGTGGGTAGTGATCAACTCCTCGGGCGAAAGTACCACGACATGTTTATCAACCCAATGGCAATCCTTTTTAACTCTAGGAAGGAGATCATCGATTATCGTTCATATGTACCTCGATACCGATTCACATAGACCAGGTACTGAGGAGGTCTTATCAATCCTAAAATCAGCGACATTAGGACACCCTCCCGGAACAAAATCCTTAAAGGGATAATCCGTCGCCGGCGGGCCACGAAGAAGAGGCGGCCTCATTTTGTAGTACTGTTTTGGAAGTCTTTGCTATTATAGAGCAGAAGAAAAGGGAAAAAGGATGATATGTGGTTTTGTAAAAAGTTCAAGAAATTTGGGTGCAAGATTTGTAAAGTGAAGAAATCTTTGAAGAGAAGCAGGAATGGGAGATTTGAACGTAACGTTTGAATAGAGGAAGGTTGCGGTACTTATAGCTTGTCGGTGACAGTTTAGAACTCATGGTGGCCAACCGAAAACTGACAAGCATTTAATGCCTTGGTAACTGGACTGACGGGACGTTTTGAGTCATTGCTTACATCACGATTGGGCATATTAGTGATGTTCGTCGCTTACGTTGCAACCCATCGAGACGGAACCCAGGAATTCATATCATTTCTCGTCATTTTCTCTCCGAAAAACGAGGGGACTATCTATATACGGTCAAAATCTAGTTTGCCCTTTTGTATGATTAATTGAGACTAAAACATGATGGGATGAGGTTCAGCCTCGAGTTATATCGAGCCATGATGCAAAGTTAGGTAGCCGAGCTCGTGGCCCTGAGGCTGATCAAGATAGAGATCGACCAAGATCGAGACCGAACAAGATAGAGATCGAAGGAAGCTTACCGAGCCAAATAATGGAAAGTTGAAATATCCGCAATCGGGCGAGGATGACGGCGCTAATCCTAGCACGTATCAAGAAGAGGCCGATTAACTAGCCAATAATGGGATTTCTTACCTCGTATAGAATTGTATCTAGAGTAGGACTCCCCTACTATATAAAAGGGGGTCTGATCATTTGTAAACCAGATCATATTCATGCAATACAAAGTAATATACTATCATTTTCTAGCTTTCATTATCTAGTTATTTTGTCCATAAGCCAGTTGAAACATATTTCGTTCAAGGGTGACAAACTCGAGGGCAAAGGTTGTTCAATTTGTGTGGTTTGCATTTATTCATTCATAGTCAATATCAATATTAATTTATTCTTATTAATTTTGTCAAGTTATATCACGTGTCCTTAAACCGTGTAAAAATTCAATTATTATCCGAATTTAGGCTAAACACTGTTGATTTGTGCTGATAAGCTTTTTAGCCGCAAAAGCAATGTGATCCTCGTTTCTGTTTAGTTAGTTCCCCCTTTGAATACTAATTCTTTGTAATTCCATACTAATTCAGATGTGGCATGTTAATTTAACAATGTGAATAGCTCTGTCTAGACAGTTTGGATATTCTTTACCTTTCGTGTTCTTGTTTTTTTATTCACCAGATTCAACTGGCTGTTCTTACAAATACGATGCCTCCTAATGACAAAAGCAAAGTTTACCTCCGAATCTACTTGGAAACCTTCCTGAGAATGTAATTGATTACATTCTTTCGCGTTGGCCTTTACGAGATGCTGGGAGGAGAAGCATCTTATCGAGGAATTAGAGATATAAGTGGTGCAGACTTCCACGGCTGAAACTTGATCAAACACTTTGGGAAACAACAAATTACTTAATACCCCCTACTGTTAAAATTACTGCCATTATCTATCAACTTTTGACCCTTAATGTAGGACATATTTGTAAGTTTATCCTCTCCATCATTGATCTTATGAACTGCCCTAAGATTGAAAACTTGATATTTCCTCTCTCGGAATGGTATTCAACATCTTGTTTTTCAATTCCTAATAGATAAACTATACAAATTGCCATCTTCATTTTTTACATGTTTGCAATTAAGGCATGTGACTCTCCATAGATGTTTGGTACGTACCCCACCAGTCTTTAAGGGATTTGATAGGTTACTTAGGGTGTGTTTCGTACGATGGAAAACATATATTTTCCCATTTTTCACTGTTTGGTTGCACAAAATAGTTTCGAAAATATTTTTCTAGATATCACATTTTTCTGAAATTGGAGAACAATGACTTCCCTAGGAAAAGTTAGGAAAATATTTTCCAAAAACTCCACCTACCCTTACATCTAACCCCAACCCCCTCCAACTTTAATTTTCTGTTTTTCTTATTTTTCTGTGCCACCCACCCCCGCAAAAAAATTATTTTGTTTTTTGCTTTTTTTTTTGTATTTTTAATTTTCTATTTTATTCTTTCTCTGAACCACCCAATCCATCCCCCGCAATTTTTTTTATACTTTTTTTTGTATTTTTAAGTCTCTATTTTCTATTTTTTTTCTTTTTTCTGCACCACCCCAACCCCTCCTCCCTGGCAAAAATATATTTTTTTATATTATCAGTTACGATTTTTTTATTTTTCACGAGTTCCAAAGTTATGAGTTCAGAGGTTTATGTGTTTCGAAGTTTGCGAGTTTATTAATTATACAGTTTACGGGTTCGAAAGTTTAGTGGTTCAAAGTTTATGAAATTTGTTGTTCGGAAGGTTGTTGGTTCGAAAGTTTATGACTTCATGTTTATTGAATCTAAATTATTTATGAATACTCTTGAGAAGTTATTTTCCTTAATTTGCGTACCAAAAACCAAAAAATGAGTAAGATTACTACTTGTTTTCCAAGAAAATATTTTCTTGGAAAACATTTTCCACAGAAAATATTTTCAGTTATACCAAACATACCCTTAGTCTAGAGCTAAGTCAAGTCAATTTGTTTTGAATTTGTTGGACGTTTTATCTCCCGTTGCCAGTTGCTTAAGCATTTGGTGCTGGAATACATAGATAATGCAAACTACATTGAGATTGACGCTCCCAAGCTGAGATCATTTGTCTTCACAGGCAATATACATTTTCTACATCTAAAACTTGTCCCTCTTCCTGCAAAAG
The DNA here is from genome assembly GCF_001879085.1 of Nicotiana attenuata. NCBI lineage: Eukaryota > Viridiplantae > Streptophyta > Magnoliopsida > Solanales > Solanaceae > Nicotiana > Nicotiana attenuata. The sequence continues at coordinate 70,890 of NW_017670611.1, forward strand.
TTTCACATGAGTCTACACCATCCCTTGTAAAAGCAGGAAAAAATGATCTTGTCAATATTTTAAGTCCATTCCTGCACTAGAGCATCTCCACTTGAATTAATGTAGTTTTCGGGTAATCACGAATTCCTTTTAATGTGTGTTCATAGATGTACCATCTTTTTGGCTTTAACTCATCCCTTTTTTTGACACTTTTTTCCTAGTTTATGGTTACAAGACCAAGTGAAGTACCAACAAGGCTTCCCCTATGCTCTCAACTGCCTTAAACATCTTTACCTATCTGAAATTTGCCTGGAAGAACGAGTCAAGCTTTCTGATGAAATCAACTAACCTTGGAGCTCGGCCATGGATGTGGAGCTGAAGTTCTTTATTAGCTTTAGAGAGGAAGAGTGCTAGAGTGAATCTGACGGAACATTCTAGAAAAGGAGGAAATGAAATGTAATGCTTCAATTCAATTTGACAAGTGTAGTTGTACATGTGTATATAGAAGAAGAGAATAAAACTAACTCTACTCGTCAACTGTAGTTAAGGCTAATGCTAACTCTAGTCACACTAACTCTACTCTAATATAAGTTAGTTATAACTAACAAATGGAACTTACTACCTAACAGTAAAGAAAGAAAGTTAACCACCACTAGCACTACTAATCTCAATACTCCCCCTCAAGCTGACGGGTAAGAAAAGGTTTTCAACCCCCAGCTTGCTAGGCAAAGAGTAGTGTTGGACCTTTCCTAGACCTTTAGTGAGTATATCTGCCAACTGAGCCTTGGTGTTGATATGGTGAGTTTGAATAAGACCCTGCTGCAGTTTCTCCCTTACGAAATGGCAATCAATGTCAATGTATTTTGTCCACTCATGAAAAATAGGATTTGCAGCTATTTGAATGGATCTGTTACTATCACAATGCAAGGCAATGGGAAGTTGAATTTGGACTCCTAACTCTTTGAACAACCCTACTAACCATGAAACCTCTGCCACTGTGGAAGCCATGCTTCTGAATTTTGCTTCAGCTGAGCTTCTGGAGACTGTGTTTTGCTTCTTATATTTCCATGATATTAAAGAGTTTCCAAACTTAACTAGATAGCCTATAACAGGCTTCTTGGATTGCGTGCAAGAAGCCCAATCTGAGTCATAGAAGGCTACCAAGTTATCAGACTGTTGTGAAGACATCAATATGCCTAATCCTGGTGCATTTTTGATATACTTAATCACCCTCAGAGCTACATCCATATGAGACATTTTTGGTTTATGCATGAACTGACTTAGAACATGAACAACATAAGTTATATCAGGCCTAGTCATAGTTAGATATAGTAGCCTGACCACTAACCTTTGATAAGGTTCAGGATCTGGTAACACACAGTCATTGACAATTGCACTTGTGGCATCATCAGTGTACAAGACAGCCTCATCAAACTCTGTTGTGGTCAGCTTTGATTGCACTCAAATGGGGTAGACACTGGCTTAGCTCCCCCTAGCTCAGAGTCAGCAATCAAATCAAGGGCATATTTCCTCTGATTCATTAAAATGCCAGCCTTGCTGCGAGCAAACTCTATGCTCAAAAAGAATCTGATTTCCCCCAAATCTTTCATCTTGAACTTCTTCTGCAGGTTGTCTCTAGCAGACTGAATTAGTCGAAAATATTCACCTGTGACTAGGAGGTCATCTACATAGACCAAAATGACAACCAAGGCTGAATATCTCTGTTGTGTAAACAAAGAGTAATCAAAATGAGTTTGAACAAATCCCAAATCTTTAAGAGCTTCTGACAATTTCAAGTTCCATTGTTTGGAGGCTTGCTTCAAACCATAAAGTGACTTCTTTAGCTTGCACACCTTGGTCTTGGACTCCCTCTTGATGTTGTACTCTTGTGGGAGTTGCATATACACTTCTTCAAATAAGTCATCTTGCAGGAAAGCATTATGCACATCCATTTGGTAAATGTGCCAATGCTTAGAAGCTGCTACTGCTATGACTGATCTAATAGTGACCATCTTGGCAACTGCAGAAAATATTTCCTTAAGTAAAGGCCCTCCTTCTGACTGAAACCTTTGGCTACCAATCTATCTTTAAATCTCTCCACCTCCCCATTAGCTTTGTATTTCACTTTGTACACCTATTTGCACACTATGGGATCCTTACCAGCAGGCAAATCAACAACATCCCAAGTGTTATTTTACTCTAATGCTATAACTTCTTATTGCATGGTTAGCTGATTTCATCATGGTATCAGAGCTGAGTTCTCTATTAGCTTTAGAGAGGAAGAGTGCTAGAGTGAATATGATGGAATATTCTAGAAGAGGAGGAAATGAAATGTACTGCTTCAATTCAGTCTGACAAGTGTAGATGTACATGTATATATAGAAGAAGAGACTAAAACTAAAGAAGAGAATAAAACTAACTCTACTCCTCAACTGTAGTTATGGCTAATGCTAACTCTAGTCACACCAACTCTACTCTAATGTAAGTTATAACTAACAAATGGAACTTAACTACCTAACAGTAAAGAAAGAAAGTTAACCACCACTAGCACTAGTAATCTCAACACTTTCATGTGCTCTTTGCTTGATTAGAAGCTCTCGAATTTAGAGGAACTTGAAATTAAGGTTCTTAATAATGTTTGTTCTTCATATGTGTGTATTGTGAACTTTCTTATTTTCATACTCATTAAATTTTCAGTTTTATGTTCAAAGAGATGGGTTTCGCATGATCTTTCTTAGGGGACTTTTCATATTATGGGAAAATTACTTGCTCCTGTACTGTGGAGCGCTGTTGATGAAGTTCCTGCAAGCTTCTCAGATGTGACGTATAATCACCTGAGGGCAGTTAAGATTAAAGGTGTAGCAGGAGCATGAGGTGAAATGCAGATTATCAAGGTTTTATTGGCCAAGTGTCGTGTTAGTGAGAATGGTTATCGACCCCGATGTAGTAGGAGATCAATCTCTCAAATTACTTGCAGAGATAACCAAATTTCAGTGGGCATCACATAAAGCGGAAGTGGTATATAACGTGGTTGCTTATCCCGGTTACTATCTCGCTTGATGTTCACGAGTCTTTAATCACACCATGGTCTTGCTAAAAGGTTTTGGAAGTGAGTGTAAATAGAAAATGAATGTTGATGCAATAGTATAAGCCTATAAGGCTGTGTTTTGCCTTGTCATTAGGTAGTGAGAATAATACCAGTTAGGGAACATAGTGAATCAAGATGGATGTTTTGGATAGTGTATATACTGATACAAAGGAATGAATTAAACGTGGGGGCTATGCGTAAGATGAGCAGGGGCAGAGCGGCCGGGCCAGATAAAATTCCAAAGGAGTTTTAGAAGAGTGTGGGAAGGGGCGGGCTTGGAGTGGCTTACTAGGTTATTTAATACCCGTTTTAGAACGAAAAAGATGCCCGAAGAGTGGAGATGGAGCGCAATGGTTCCTTTGTACAACAATAAGGGTCATATAAAAATTGCAACAACTATCGGGGTATTAAGTTGCTTAGTCATACTATGAAGGTGTGGGAGAGGGTGGTGGAACAAAGGGTGAGGAGAAGGGTGTCTATTTTCGAGAACCTGTTTGGGTTTATGCCAGAGCATTCGACTACGGAAGTCATTATTGTTAGGGATTGATGGGACAATATAGGGAGAGAAAGAGGGACTTGTATATGGTGTTCATCGACTTAGAAAAAGCTTACGATAAATTACCGAGGGAGGTTCTGTGGAGATGTTTGGAGGCTAGAGGCACCTGTGGCCTACATTAGGGTGGTTAAAGACTTGTATAAGGGAGCGAAGACCTATGTGAGGACAGTGGGAAGGGTCTCGGACCATTTTTCGATTGCATCAGGAGTCGCACTCATCCCCTTTTTGTTTGCCCTGGCAATCGATGTACTGACTCGCCACATCCAAGGGGAGGTGCCTTGGTGCATGTTATTTTCAGACGACATTATTTTAATTGACGAGACGCGAGACGGTGTTAGCGCGAAGTTAGAGGTGTGGAGACATACCCTAGAGTCTAAAGGTTTCAAGCTGAGTAGAAACAAGAATGAATACTTGGAGTGTAAGTTTAGTGGTGCTACTCGGGGAGTGGAAGGGGAGGTGAGGTTGGATTCACAAGTCATCCCTAGGAGGGGGAGTTTTATGTACCTCGGGTCTATTATACAGGGGGATGAGGAGATTGATGAGGATGTCACATATTGTATTGGGGCGGGATGAATGAAATGAAGACTTGCTTCCGGTGTTTTGTGTGACAAGAAGGAACTACCAAAACTTAAAGGTATATTGTATAGAGCGGTAGTCAGACCGGCTATGTTGTATGGGGATGAGTGTTGGCTAGTCAAGAGCTCTCACGTCCAGAAGATGAAGGTAGCAGAGATGAGGATGTTGAGATGGATGTGCGGGCACACCAAATTAGATAGGATTCGAAATGAAATTATTCGAGATAATGTGGTTGTGGCCCCTATTGAGGACAAGATGCGCGAATCGCGACTTAGATGGTTTGGACATGTGAGGAGGAGAAGCACAGACGCTCCGGTAAGGAGGTGTGAGAGATTGATATTGGAGGGCCTTAGGAGAGGTAGAGGTAGGCCGAAGAAGATTTGAGGTGAGGTGATTAGGCATGACATGGCGCAGCTACAGCTGACCGAGGACATGAACCGTGATAGGAAGGTGTGGAGGTCGAAGATTAGGATAGTAGGTTTGGTAGGCAAGATTATTCATACTGGTAGTGTTAGTACGTACTCTCGCATTTGGTTGGTATTAGGCTTATTTGAATACCTTTTTTTTAATTACTATCTTGTTGTGTATGCTGCTTTTACATTGTTTTTCGGCGTTGTCCCATCTTGTTTCTTGTTATTATTGTAGTACCTATGCTTGCCTGAGCCGAGGGTCTATTGGAAACAGCTTCTCTACCTCCCCAAAGGTAGGGGTAAGGTCTGTGTACATACTAACCTCTCCAGACCTCATTATGTGGGATTATACTAGGTATGTTGTTGTTATTGTTTTGTTATAACTGTCTGCTTCTTCACAGTAAGCATTTGAGAAGCTGGATCCAATACCCAACCCTGTTGCAGTGCATCTGATCGGTGAAAACTCATGAACACATTATGACAGAGATCTTATTCTGGCAAGTATAATTGAGACTCAAATTAAGCAAGAGCTTATGAACACCTAAGATGTACAGATAAATGGATAAGCAGTCGAAAGACTTTATTCTATCTGCTTCTTTAACATTTGGTGCCCACTTATGGACCAGCATAAACTACTTATGTTCGAAGTTCATTTGTCATAGAAAATTCTCCCATCCCCCACCACCCCCCCCCCCTGCCCCTTACCATTCATGGACCAGCCTACTCCTAACTAAAAGGAAAAAACAATATTCTGTAGAAGCCTAACTTAGCTTTTGGGGCTCCTAAATTTATCCTGTTCAAGTAAACACTTCTATCTGGCTTCTATGGTTGTGCTTTAGTCTCAACGGAATGGGTGATGAATTGGATATTAGAATTCAAATTTGAATACAGATAAAAAACAATTTTTGCATAAGCCTTGATAAAGTATTCGATATTTGTACTGGTGAGAGATATCATATACTCATAAAATAATCGAGTTTTAGGAAAATTGGTCGAGACATCTATATTATCGGGAAAAAAAAAATAACTTAATGTTTACACACTAGTATTCATGTAATGTGATGTCTAAAACCTATAATTAAGTTGGCGTTGCTAATCAAAATCCATCTGTTTGATGAAGTTATTTTAAGTGATCTATAGACTCATGAGTTGCCTGAATAGAGTTGTGACGTTTTTCATTGCTGCACAGTGGGAACTATTTTATGTATAACAAATCCTAAGTTGGTCTTGCAGCTATATATATCACTACTAGAAATCAGGTGATTTCCATCCGCAATTTCCGACCGAAATCGGTCGGAAATTGATAATTTCCGACCAAATTCCGGCCGATTTTAATTGGACGGAAAAATAATGGTCGCAAACGTGTACCGACCGCAAATGGTCGAAAATTTCCAACCGAAATTGGTCGAAAAATTCAACGCGTTGACTGACTGTCAAACTTTATTTTCCGACCGAAATCGGTCGGAAATTATTAAATATTTGACCGCAATCCGAACGAATTCGGTCGGAAATTTGGTTAATTTTTAATAAATAATTATGTTTGTACAAAATATACAAGGATGACCAAATATTTGACCAATTTCCGACCAACATCGGTCGAAAATTTTATTTTTTGCTGAAATAAGTATTAAATATTGTTTACTTAAAACCTCTTTATTATTTACACACACAAATATTATTATATTTATATTTTAATTTGTATAAAAGCATTTTTCCGACCGAATTCGGTCGGAAATATTGAGTTATAATTATTTCAGTTTTTTGTCTTGTGAGGGAAAAAAATTCAAAATTTCCGACCGAATTCGGTCGGAAATTTGGAAAAACTTTAATAAATAATTATTTTTGTACATTATATACAAGGTTGACAAAAAATTTGACCAGTTTTCAACCGAATTCGGTCGGAACTTTTGGAAATATTTTAATAAATAATTATTTTTTACATTATATACAAGTTTGACCAAATATTTGACAAGTTTTCCAACCGAAATCGGTCGGAAAGTTTATTTTTTTGCTGTCAGGCACTTTTTGTTGACTTTTGCGACCAAATACTCTTATTTTCGACCGATTTTGGTCGGAACGCCTTGGACGGAAATCACCTGATTTCTAGTAGTGAATTGGATCGTTCAAACTCTTGTACTTGTTCAAATAGCTTATGCTTTAAACGTAAATGGGTTTGCGCAGGCGAAAGTGTGACCAGACGATACACATGAATGGGTCAAAATTTATCTTTATAATATTTAAGTCGGGGTAATACAGGGGAAGCGTTCCGAGGTCGACATTCGTCGAAAAGATCTAAGAAACGGCGAAGTCTTGGATCGAAGAGTTAACAAGGGCTGAAGTCGAGGTGTCAACAAGGACCAACACCGAGGTCGAGTACTTTTGGCAGAGTTATAACGACTAGTTTCAAGATATGACATTAAAGAGAATATTTTAGTGGATATCCTCTGTACTTGTACTGTTAGAGTACTTTTTATTAGGAACATGTTCCCTATAAATAGAAAGAGACACAGTTATAGGGGACATGTCATATTCATCTTGTAAAAATATACTTTGACCCGAAAAAGAGAATCAGATCTCAGTGCTAGTATACAAATATCACATTTTCACTAAGATTTTTGTCTACACTTTTCCACTTGATCCGAGAATAACTCAGATATTCAAAGGATTGTCCATCACTCATCATTATAAGAAAGAACATTCACTGATTCCATCCTTTCTTGGGTGACTCATTCATTGTATTTACTTAAGTGACACTTATTGCTATTCATTGATATTGAATGCTACCTTATTGCCTTTGATTCCTGGAATATTTATTGCACACTGCGGCTGTTATTCAAATACACCTACATAATATATGTTGCATTTTTGAGAACTCTATCTGGGAGATATTATTGTCGTCTAATTAACTCTCATTTATATAAATTTTATTTTTTTTTATTAGTTGAACCAAGATCTATATTTTTGGTCAAACAACACATACAAGAAAGAAAAAGAAAAAGAACCAAGAGAATTGCATAAATTACATCATTGCCCCTATAAAGATCTCTGAAACTAGCTATTATTTCATTAGTTAAACAAGCCTTTTTAAAAAATAAAATAAAAGGAGAGATTCAAAGATATTTTCGTCATTCCATCTAGATTACCCCCATGAGGAATACAAATACGCCCAAAACAAAATAAAATTCATTCCCGCAAACCAAACTCCGACTATAACAATATCTCTATCTCCATAAATAAATGAAGAAATCAGCAATATCAACGATGAAAAATAGAGGAATCCAAACGGAACCGGAGAAGCTGATGGAGCCGGAGATGAACGCGGCCTTGCAGCTTATTCAGCTCAGCGGCGATTCCGATAGCAGTGCTCGTGACATTGATCATACCGCCGGCGACAGTTCGAGAGTAGTGATCGTAGAAAAGGAGCACGGCGAAGAAGAAAGCGTTGGCGACACGGCGGAGGTATCATCAACAGCCGTCAATATGGAAGAGACTTTCGATGAAGCTTTTCCCCCTAAGAAAAGGATGTTTCGATCCATCTCCGCTCTTTATCAGGTTACAAAACCTGTGATCCTTAAGAATAAGCATCGTAAGTTTAAATCCAGGAAGTAAATACATATATTTGCCCCCAACAAATAATTAAGGAAAGATGTAAAATATTTTGTGTATACTCGAACAATATGAATAAATGCTGACAAGTACTTGTCTTGTAGATATTTTTGGTGTAGTATATAGGGTTATTATCCTTAAGGCTTTAACTAACTGAATGTTCATCTGTGCTTTTATTTCTTTGGTTGGATCGGGGTTTGGGGGAGGGGTGGGGGTAGTCAATGGGGGAGATTCTCGTGTGTTCTAGTATATTCTTAAGCTTTTAGTTTGAATAAACGTTCTGTCAAATAAAATCAAAATACTGGAAGGTAAATTTGCAGTTTAGTGATGATTATTATAGCTTCATGAATTAAAAGCCAATCTAGAAGGCATATTGAAATTTGGACGACGTAAAGTTGGTTCAAGAAATTGATCAGACAACAATTATATCAAGTTAGTTTATTCTTTTATTCTCCTTTGGTCTTTTTGTATTGGGGAAAATTGTATTTTACATATAAGGTGACGTGTCAGTACACGTGGATTGGTCAAATGGTCAATGAATCATAATCAGGTACGATTCAAGAGTTGTAAAACAGACACGAGCAAAGAAGGAGGAAGAGGCACGGGACATTAGATAAGTAACACGGCGCCCGTACCTATTTAAATCATTTAAATCTGGGCATCAGAAGGAATGAATCTGGTTATAAAAAACGTGCAGATGCAGCATTTAATGGGTATTAAATGCTGAGTCCGTTAAGGAATATATGTATTCAATGTAATGATTGTGTAACGTAGCATTCAATGTCTTTAATTATTCATAATAGCCTCATTATGATTTGGGCATAACATACAATCTCAAAAGTACTTATAAAAAGGAGATATATGATCAATTGTAGGACACGAGAAAAAAGCTATTGAAAATATACACTGGTATCGCTTGTTTTTCTTGGTTATTATATTGCTACTCAGAATTATTTTCTTTTATTCATTTCTTTGATTATTAGTAACCTGAGTTCTTCTAAATTCTAGCTTTGACTAAAATTCCATTTTTCGGTTAAACAAGTTGGTTCCGTTGCCGGGAATCTGATAATCTATTTCCTCTTTGCTTAACTTTTCTTGTTACAACAACTATGGCAAACAACAATGATAACACTCAAGAAAACCAAGAAAATCAAACAAATCAACAACTTCAAGGAGATTTGCAGGATAATAACGCATTAGTTCCTTCTCCACAAGGTTCTCCACGACGGTCTCGTGAAGGCACTCCTAAGGGATCTCATACAGATGGACAGGCTCAATTCGAAAATGCTGAAACTATGGATGAGGCTTTACAAAAACTTATTGCCTCTCAAGTCAGTAAAGCTCTTCAGGCTTTTGTTAGCCAGTTACCTACTGCACCACGTACACCCACACAAAATAACAACACTCTAGAGAACCCTCGTTCCGGACTCATTAATTCAGGTAGTGGTGGAACCCCCAGCGAATCACAGGGGGGAGAACCAGGTAATTCTAATTTACAGAATTTAGTACTAACATTGCAGAAACAGTTCAAGGAGCAAAGTGACCGCATAGAGCAGATACCTGGGGTGCCTCCCGTGATCAAAGGGGTAGATATGGATAAGTATTCTCAACAGCCTTGGAAGCCAAGTGCTGCTCCTCTCTTAATTCCAAAGAAGTTCAAAATGTCTGATATACCAAAGTACGATGGAACAACAGACCCACGAGACCATGTTACTGCATTTACAACAGGTGTAAAGGGCAACGATCTGACTAAGCAGGAGATTGAATCAGTCTTAGTCAAAAAATTCGGTGAAAACGCTTACTAAAGGAGCGTTAACATGGTATTCTCTTTTACCCGAAAATTCTATAAATTCTTTTGCTGAGCTTGTAGATTCTTTTATCAAAGTACACTCGGGAGCTCAAAAAGTTGAAAAAAGAATGGAAGATATCTTCAAGATCAAACAAGGAGACTCAGAATAGCTTAGAGAATTCGTGGACAGATTTCAACGTGAAAGAATGACATTGCCACGTGTACCTGACAACTGGGCAGTTATAGCCTTCATAAGCAACTTGAATGAGAACAGTTCAGAAGCTATGAGGCGACTCAAGGAAAGCCTCCGAGAATTTCCAGCAACAACGTGGAATGACGTCTATAACAGATACAATACAAAGATGAGGATTGAAGAAGATATTATTTTACGACATAAAAAAGAAGAAAAGTAAGTTCAAGACGTGCAGAAAATGAAAAAAGATCCGGTAAAAACAGTACGATCCATACATGGGACCTGCGGGAAGAGACTCACGATCAAAGCAGGATAATCAAAGGTACGATCACAGATCAAGGAATAAAGAATCATGCTCGTCTTCCAGATTTGGGAACGATCGAAACATACGCGAGCCACGAGATGATGATAAGGGTCTGAAGGCAAGGTTTGGTGGTTATAATTTCAACGTAAGCACTTCTGAACTCGTAGCTGTTTTAAGGAGCATGGGAGATAAGGTACGGTGGCCAAAGGAAATGCGATCGAATCCAAATAGACGAAACCCTGATCATTGGTGCGAATTTCATAACGATCACGGGCATAAAACAGTAGATTGCAGGTTTCTGCAAGGTGAAGTTAATTATTTGCTAAAACGGGGGTATTTCACTGAGTTATTCAGTGAGAAAGGTAAACAAGCATACATGAAGAACAGGCAAGAGCCTCCAAAACCACCTTCGCCCAAGAGAATTGTCAACGTTATAAGTGGGGGTGAAGAGATCAACGATGTGTCATATAAAAAGGTTTTAAAAGTAACAATTACCCACGGGAAGCGGCCTGACATGTCTTGGAAGGGGAAAATATTACGTTCGATGATGCAGATGCCGAGGGTCTATTAACTCCACATAACGATGCATTGGTAATATCTTTACTTGTACATGACACTAACGTGAAACGAGTTTTAATTGATTCAGGTAGTTCTGTGAACATTATTTTGATACGAGTATTACGTGAGATGCAAGCTGAAGAAAAAGTAATACCAAAGGCACATACTCTATCTGGGTTTGACAATTCCAGCGTCGTTACAAAAGGAGAGGTAACGCTCACCACATTTGCTGAAGGAGTCGTCAAAGACACAAAGTTCCAGGTAGTAGACATGGAGATGGCTTACAATATGATTCTTGGTAGACCATGGATCCGCGAGATGGACGTTGTTCCTTCAACTTTGCATCAAGACATTAAATTTCCAACGCCATGGGGAATCTGTCAAATCAGGGGAGATCAACATGCATCTAGGAACATCAACTCCGTGGCAGACTCAAGCACGAAGGGTGAAGAAAAATAGCAATTATAGAATTCAGTTGAGGATAACATAGCGTCAACCTCAACTGAAGGAGAACAAACAGATATAGATTCAAGGCCCGATTCCATTCAAGAACTAGAGGAAAGTGAAAACATCAAAACGACGATAGAAGAGGTGGAGACTGTGGTTTTGTTTATACACTGGCCAGAAAGAATAGTGTATATAGGAGCTAATCTTAGCCCGGAGGTGAAGCGTTAGTTAATTGAATTTTTAAAAGCTAACGCAGACTGTTTTGCTTGGTCCCACATTGACATGACAGGTATACCACCGGAGGTGATGACTCATAAACTAAATGAAGATCCTTCATATCCTCCGGTAAAGCAAAAGAAAAGAAAGCAAGGAACTTTCAAGAATCAGGTGATTCAAGAAGAAGTCCAAAAATTGCTAAAAATTGGCTCTATTCGTGAGGTAAAGTATCCTAACTGGTTAGCCAACACTTTGTAGTTCCAAAAAAGAATGGTAAGTGGCGAGTTTGTGTGGATTACACAGATCTTAACAAAGCCTGCCCTAAAGATTCTTTTCCACCACACATAGATCAATTGATTGATGCAACTGCAGGTCATGAACTATTAAGTTTTTTAGATGCATATTCAGGGTATAATCAGATTAAAATGGATCCAGGAGATGAAGAAAAAACTTCCTTCATAACAGACAGGGGGATTACTGTTATAAAGTAATGCCCTTTGATCTAAAGAATGCAGGAGCAATGTATTAGAGGTTAGTTACCAAAATGTTCAAGAGCATTTGGGAAAAACTATGGAGGTATATATAGATGATATGCTTGTTAAAACTCAGCATTCAGGAGATCATATATCGCATCTATCTGAAACCTTTAAAATTTTGCGAAAATATAACATGAAGTTAAATCCTGAAAAATGTGCATTTGGTGTGGCATCAGGTAAATTTTTAGGTTTTCTTGTTTCTAACTGTGGTATTGAGGTAAATCCTGCACAGATTAAGGCCATTGAGGAAATCCCTGAAATACTTACAAGCAAAAAAGAAGTTCAAAGATTAACAGGGTGGATTGCAGCCTTGGGAAGATTCATTTCTAAATCATCAGAGAAATGTTTTCAATTCTTCTCAGCTCTTAAGAAGCAGGATCGTTTTGAATGGAACGAAGAGTGTTAGCAAGCACTCAAGAATTTGAAAGTGTACTTATTAAATCCACCATTACTAGCAAAACCAAAGGCTGGGGAAAGTTGCTCATTTACCTTGCTGTTTCAGAAGTAGCAGTAAGTGCGGTTTTGGTTCGAGAACAAGGTAAACAATCCCCTATCTATTATGTCAGCAAAACTTTGCTAGATGCGGAAACGCGGTATCCTCAGTTGGAAAAGCTTGCACTTGCATTAATCATGGCATCTAGGAAATTAAGGCCTTACTTTCAGTGTCATCCTATTGCTGTAGTAACCGCCTATCCTTTACGTAATATATTGCATAAACATGAATTATCAGGTAGGTTGGCTAAGTGGGCAATAGAGTTAAGTGAATATGAAATCACGTACCAACCTAGAACTGCTATAAAATCACAAGTGTTAGCTGATTTCGTGGCTGATTTTAGCCACAACATGCAATTAGAAGCACAAAAAGAATTACAGGTGCTCAATGGAGCTAATCCAGGAACTTGGACTTTATTCACTGATGGTTCATCTAATGTAAAGGGAGCAGGTTTAGGGATTATTTTGGTACCACCTACGGGTGAAACCATTCGACAGGCTATCAAATGTCATTCAATAACTAACAATGAGGCAGAGTATGAGGCTGTGATTGCAGGTTTAGAACTGGCACGAGAACTTGGCATAAATCAGATTATAATCAAGAGCGATTCGCAACTCGTGGTTAATCAAATGCTGGGGACTTATACAGCCAGGGAAGCAAGGATGCAGCAATATTTAGAAAAGGTGCGGGAGCTAATAAGGCAATTTCAAACTTGGAAAGTTACACAAATACCAAGGGATGAAAATCTTGAAGCAGACGCTTTAGCTAATCTCGCATCTGCAGCTGACGTGGCAAGCAATGCAAATACCTCAGTTATTCATTTATTTCATTCAGTTCTCGACCCTGACAAGAATGAGGTAAATTTTAATAATTTAACTTGGGATTGGAGGAACGAGATTGTAGCTTTTTTGCAGTATGGAACCGTTCCTGATGATAAGAAAAAAGCCCATGCACTTCGCAAAAAGGCTGCTCGCTACTGTTTAAATCAAGGCAACTTATATCGTAAGATATTCGGTGGCCCCTTAGCTAGTTGCATCGGTCCTTCTCAAACAGAATACGCGATGAGGGAAATACACGAGGGGCATTGTGGAAATCACGCTGGAGGAAGATCATTGGTAAGAACCTTAATCAGGGCAGGTTACTATTGGCCAAAAATGGAAGAAGAAGCGGAAAGTTTCGTGGCCAAATGTGATAAATGTCAAAGGTACGATTACAACATGCATAGACCTGCGGAATTATTACATCCGGTCATAGCACCATGGCCATTCATGAAGTGGGGAATGGATATCGTGGGTCCATTACCACAAGCAGACAGGTAAAATTTTTGCTCGTACTTACTGATTATTTTACTAAATGGGTAGAGGCAGGAGCCTTCAAACAGGTACGAGAAAAGGAAGTCAAAGATTTTATTTGGCGAAACATCATATGCCGATTTGGCATACCAAAGGAGATCGTATGTGACAATGGTCCCCAATTTATTGGAGCTCAAGTCACAGAATTTTTTCAAAGTTGGCAAATTAAAAGGATTACGTCCACACCTTATCATCCCGTAGGTAATGGGCAAGCAGAATCTACGAACAAGGTTATTGTCAATAATTTAAAGAAGCGTTTGGAAGAATCAAAAGGAAATTGGCCAGATGTGCTACCTGGTGTTTTATGGGCATATCGCACAACAGCAAAAACGAGCACAGGAGAAACACCCTTTTCATTAGTTTATGGAGCTGAGGCTTTGATTCCAGTTGAAATAGGAGAACCAAACACACGATTCATGCAAGCGACACAAGAATCTAATGACGAAGAGATGCGAGTCAATTTGGATCTACTAGAAGGCATGAGAGAAGCTGCATTAATAAGAATGGCAGCACAAAAACAAGTCATAGAACGATATTACAACAGGAAGACGTCTCAGATTCTTTAAAGTTGGGGACTTCGTACTTAAAAAGGTTTTCCAGTGTACAAAGGCAGCCAACACGGGTAAATTGAGTCCAACATGGGAAGGACCCTATAGAGTTCGTGATATTGCAGGCAAGGGAGCATATGAATTGGAGACAATAGATGGCAAAGTACTACCTTCACATTGGAATGCTTTTCATTTGAAGAGATATTACTTCTAAGGAATACCCATGGTCAGGTATCACCATTTTACATTTAATTTTTTGAATTGTTAAAATTTTACTAACGATTTTAGATGATAGGCAAAAAGCTAGCCCGTACTAAATGATGAGTCACGGCCTGTAAGGCACACATAATAACCTAAAATTCTTGGCCTAGGGGTACAATTATTCTGATAGAAATTTAAACGGGTTAAGTAGTCTTCATCTACAATCGTACCTCCGAGTCCCGTATGTATTTCCTTTTCAGGAAAAGGACCAAATGGGAGAAACTATCAAGTGCTCGAGGCTTCATACTTCAACACTCAAACACTTGGGGGATTACATAATATACGCAAGTATATATAAAGAAGGCAGAGAAGATTGAAGAAAAATCAAGCCTAAAAAAGTCAAGTGCAGAGTAATACAAGTCACATGAAGTCATGAGTCAAGGCTAAAGAAAACCTTACTGTAGTTAGGGTAAAAGCTATGTACTGAAGCAGGTTATAGAGAAAAACTTTGCATTTATTGTTCTAAAACGGGTTATAAAGAAAAACCTCGTGTTTATTATTTTTTCTTAAAAATATGTTACAAGGGAAAACAGTTACGAGAAAGTTATAGATGTAATTCAAATACATGTAAGATGTTATTCAAAACTTGTCAAGGCTCAAAATAAAAACTTGTCAATGTTATTCCAAAGAAACATGTGTGTTCCTATTTCTTTTATCGTATGTTAACATCATTATGAAGTTGAGACGTCTTCTTCATTAAGTGTCGAAATATAAAAGGGCCCTCTTTTATAAAACTCGTGTTTAAATCATGAGATTAACAGAAGCATTTTCAAATAATAAAAATGCAAAATTATTTTATAAGTCCTTAAGAATAAATGCAAGAATAAAAGCAAACAAAAGTTAAAATAATAACATAAAAAACTTCTTGAATAAAAGCAAAGAGAAGTTAATCTTGTGTTTGTTGAGCTCGTTCAATGGTTTCATTCACCTTAGCTAATTCTGATTCCCGGTTGAAGCTTTCTTGGCCCATTTCCAGTAAGGTATCACGACGGGAATTTAAGAATGCCCAACTGACCTCAATATCAGTTTTCTCTTCAAGGATTTCATAATCCCTCTCCCAAGCAGCGACCTCATTCTTGAGCTCTTCATTGTCAGCCAATATAGAATTATAAGAAGATTGAAGGGTAGCATGAGAACTGTCCAAAGTGTGCACCTTATCAACAAAGGCTCGAATATCCTCCTATGCCTTGGTAAAATTTTGAACCAGCTCCCCGGCGTAAATTTCTTTCTGATTCAAAAGATCTTTCAATGCCCGGATCTCTTCACTAGACTTGGATAACTGTTCAGAAAATGAAGATTCAAGGCGCTCCCTTTCCTTCTCTGCCTGAATTAATGAAGCCTTGTTGACTGCCAACTCTGAAGATAATGCTCGTACTTGTTGTTCTATGGTACTTCTTCTCTCTTGTAATTCCTCCATGTCGATTTGAGCGCTGTCAAACTGTTCCTTCCAGTTGTTTGCTTCCAACTGGGAATCACGTGCCACCTTTTCTAAGAGGGAGATTCTGCTCATCAGCTCAGTGCCAATAAGATTGGCCTAAGTAAAAAAAAGAGGAGAAGTAAAAATCCCAAAGTCGAAATTTTTTACAGAATGAAGAAAAGTAGGAAAGGAAAATACCTTTAAAGTGGCATGCACTATGTCATTCATGAGAGTAGGTTGCTATGGCTCTCAAGCTTTGCTTTCTCAATGGGGCCAATCAAAGGCTCGAGCCAAATATCAGTTTGACCGGACTTTCTCAAAAGGCTGTTGTTAGCAGGAACCTCAATGGTTACGCTCCTCATAGCAGTACTCCTACTTGAAGAGCCCACCTCCGTATGATGAACAATAGGTGGAGGAATTGCCAAAGGAGGAACGGTGGAAGAAGGAATAGAAGCAACAGTTGATGAAGGTAAAGAAGCAATCACAGGTACGGGAGATGAAAAGGAAGATAAGGGAAGCTCGTCTAGAACAGGTCCTAAGTTTCCACTACCAAAACCACTAACAAAAAGTTGATCGACAGACTCACGAGTGTCGTGAGGAGAGATGTCATCATCATCAGGAATGATAACTGGAGTAACAACAGGCTCGGAAAGAGACAGATAAGGGGAGACTTCAGCCTCGTCATCAGAGACGATACGTCTCCTGGCTCGTGGTCTCGTCACCAGGGAGCCCTCATCTTCTTCCCCTGAATCCTCTTCCTCAGTAGCTTTTCTTTTTGAAGAACCCAAGAATATATCTTGGGCTGAAGAGGTACGAGTACTCAAAGAGTCACGAGAAGCTATGATCGCATCTGCGGTGACTCCCCGGATAGCAAATCCTGATAAAAAGAAGGATAAAAGTCAGAACAAAGAAAATATTTACATACAGACAAGGTAAAATAGAAACTCTTACCATGAGTTTTTACTTTCCAACCGTAACGGTTGGAAAGGTTTTTCCACGACATACCCTCCATTGGAGCGGTCTTCAGCAATTTCCTTACCCAACCACGGAAGTTGGGCACGGTCTGCACAACACCCATGGTTGCTGAGAAAAAAAAGGCGGCATTAGAGAAGTTGATAAAACTTGTAAGGAAAAGGCACGAGGAAGATTTAACACTTACGTGCAAAGTTCCACTTCTCAGGAAAAGGAACGTTATTTTCACCCACTAAACCAGCAGTGGGGGCAGCAATAAACCGAGCATACCAGCCACGGTCTTTATCATCCTCGGGGCTCACTAAAACCCTCTTGCTCCTGGCTGCTAGGGTAAACACGCCGTTGCGAAAAAGCCTAGGGGAATAAAGATGAATTAGGTGGGGAAAAGTAAATTCAACCTCCGCCAGATTAGTGAGGTGCCTCAAGCATGCGACAACCCTCCAAACAATTGGACCAATTTGACCCAAACATACGTAAAAAAAATGGCAAAAGTCTAGAATGACCGGGTCAACGGCCGGTTTAAACCCTAGAGTGAAAGGGTATGTGTAAACAAAAGAGAATCCAATCATGTATGAAGTGATCCTCTGGTTTGGATTAGGAATGATAATGGGAAAATCATCACTCCAATAACAATCCTTACGAACTATAGGAGTTAAAATATCTGTGATTTGAGTGGGGAAAGCGTCGGCACGATCTAAAGAGGCAACTTGGGTCCTGAGAGATTCTCTATCATGATGAAAAGAAATCTCTATTGGGACTATTTCTTCAACTAGAGGCTCACGAAGGGGCTCAGAGGACTCTTTATTCCTAGAAGAAGACCTCTGAGAAAGGGAACCTCTAGTCCTAGAAGAAGGACCCGAGCTAGAAGAAGGAGTGGATGTGCTACCACCACGAGCAGACCCCAAGCTACGGAGTCTACCCCCTCTTCTATGTCTAACAGGAGCATTGGGGAAGTTGTCTAAAATGGGGGTTCTCCTAGGGTTAGGGTTTGGTGAAGCCATGACAAAGAAGATTGAAGTAGAGCAGAAGAGAATAAGAGGTTTTCGAAGAATTAAAGTGTTTGACTCGCTTTATGTGGTAAAAGACAAGTAAAGAAGCTTTATTTATACTAATGGGTAACCGGCAAAAGGAAAAAGTACAATGATGGAAGAGCTATAATAATGTTAACTGACACTTCGTGAATAGGCAAGCTGAAAAGAAAGCCTAAGAAAGTGCTGCAAAACTAAAGAACCAATAAGAGGATGACACGTGTCTAATGCATTAAATGGAAGTGACAATTGAAGCGTCAACTCTGTCAGAGCATTAATGGTGACAAAAATTCTCTTTTAAATGAATTCCACTTCCCATATATTCAAACTGATGAATAAATGGAAAGTGGGGGGACTATCTATATTGGGGAAAATTATATTTTACATATAAGGTGACGTGTCAGTACACGTGGATTGGTCAAATGGTCAATGAATCATAATTAGGCACGATTCAAGAGTTGTAAAACAGACACAAGCAAAGAAGGAGGAAGAGGCACGGGACATTAGATAAGTAACACGGCGCCCGTACCTATTTAAATCATTTAAATCTGGGCATCAGAAGGAATGAATCTGGTTATAAAAAATGTGCAGATGCAGCATTTAATGGGTATTAAATGCTGAGTCCGTTAAGAAATATATATATTCAATGTAATGATTGTGTAACGTAGCATTCAATGTCTTTAATTATTCATAATAGCCTCATTATGATTTGGGCATAACGTACAATCTCAAAAGTACTTATAAAAAGGAGATATATGATCAATTGTAGGACACGACAAAAAAAGCTATTGAAATATACACTAGTATCGCTTGTTTTTCTTAGTTATTATATTGCTACTCAGAATTATTTCCTTTTATTCATTTCTTTGATTATCAGTAACCCGAGTTCTTCTAAATTCTAGCTTTGTCTAAAATTCCATTTTTTGGTTAAACACTTTATATCTGTAAGTTCTTTCTTTTAATTTGTGGTTGGAGTTTAGTTTGATCAACAATATAATGACCGGTTTCATAGCTCACTTTTTTGTCAATTCATGTTTGTCAGCAACGCACCTTCTAGAACTTTTAAAAGCTAAGGCTTATATTTGTAGGTATTAATTACGATCGTTTAATATGATTCAAATTCTAGTTTTGCGACTTGGTCATTCTTGGTTTTCATTCACTACCTAGCTAGCCAAACATGCATAATACATTTTCAAGTTGGGATCTCGATAGGATGCAATATCTTTCATTCATATTCCAACACCTTAAGTTTAAACTATGACACCCTAAAATATTTTAGTTTGTTAAATTTTTTGAATAGTTCTCCAATTATCTCGATGTAGAGAAAATAAGGCATTATGTTCTTATCCTACAATTATTCACCTTAATGGAATAAGCTGGCCAGGACACTAATGTTTAAAAAAAAAAAGTAGTATACACCTTTTGATAGCAAAATTTCAAGCATAAATCGTGCGCCAAGTTATTTAGCAGAACGGGAAGGAGAAGGTAGGAAACCCTTATCCGGAACAATAATTTGTTTGCACGATAGACTTTTAGTTCGTGCTTTTTTTTGCTTCCTCGTCACTATTTGGAAGGAGTACTTGCCGATCTAAGAAGTAAAAGTTTTCTTTATTATAATGTCATCGTATTGGAAAAGTTATGAAAATTGACCGTTTGATTTCTTTTTCATCTGATACTTAATTTGTGAGTTGTGGTTCCCGCTCCGTGCGGAGAAAAAGAGGAGATATGAAATCACCTAAAGAATGATGACCACCATGTTTAAATTCTAGTAAATGTTAGGTTCCTCATCACCTTAAGAAATGACGCACAGTCGATAGTTTCCACTTTTGATTGAGAAAGCAAAAGATCGTTGGTAACACCAATATCCAATGTTGTTTGAAGTAGTTGCAGTATATATAACACTTTAATGGAGCCTTATTTGTTGTTATATATAGGCAAGGTGGCATTAGACGTTACGCCCCTTTGGGTGATGGATGGGGCCTAGTCGATAATTTTTAGTGTTTTTCTTCCTTGGTCTGATGTTTTAGAATAGCCGCGCCTCACGTGGACGCTGGAGCTGATGTTACAATTGTATTGGGGAAAATTGTATTTATATATATATGGTGACATGTCATGACATGTAGACTGATCAAACAGTCACAAAATTAAGGTTGGTTAACAGAAACGAGCAACAACAGATACGAGCAAGTTAAATAAAGAAGGCACGAGCAGTCATACAAATAATTCAACGCTCGTACCTATTCAAGACATTCAAAGGTTAAAGATCGAGAAGAGTCAAAGGAATGAATCTGACAGCAAAAAAGAGCCCAGATACAACATTTAATGAGTATTAAATACTAGAAACGTTAGAGAATATGTATTTAATGTATATGATTGCATAACGTAACATTTAACATCATTAATTACCCATAATTGTCTTATTATGGCAAAGGTAAAGTCTGTATTCCCAAAACGACTATAAAAGGGAAAGTCACAAACAAAAACGGGGGGGGGGGGGGGGGGGGGTTAAGGACGTACGTGAAACGTATAACGTTTGATTAATTGTCTTCTGATTATATCATTCTCA
>NW_017670611.1:93551-96254 GCF_001879085.1 Nicotiana attenuata
CTTTTCTTTTTGAAGAACCCAAGAATATATCTTGGGCTGAAGAGGTACGAGTACTCAAAGAGTCACGAGAAGCTATGATTGCCTCTGCGGTGACTCCCCGAATAGCAAATCCTGATAAAAAGAAGGATAAAAGTTAGAACAAAGAAAGTATTTACATACAGACAAGGTAAAATAGAAACTCTTACCATGAGTTTTTACTTTTCAACCGTAACGGTTAGAAAGGTTTTTCCACGACCTACCCTCCATTGGAGCGGTCTTCAGCAATTTTCCTACCCAACCACGGAAGTTGGGCACGATCTCCATAACACCCATGGTTGCTGAGAAAGAAAAAAAAAAGCGATATTAGAAAAGTTGATAAAACTTGAAAGGAAAAGGCACGAGGAAGATTTAACACTTACGTGCAAAGTTCCACTTCTCAGGGAAGGGAACGTTACTTTCACCCGCTAAACTAGCAGTGGGGGCAGCAATAAACCGAGCATACCAGCCACGGTCTTTATCATCCTCGGGGCTCACTAAAACCCTCTTGCTCCTGGCTGCTATGGTAAACACGCCGTTGCGAAAAAGCCTAGGGGAATAAAGATGAATTAGGTGGGGAAAAGTAAATTCAACCTCCGCCAGATTAGTGAGGTGCCTCAAGCATGCGACAACCCTCCAAACAATTGGACCAATTTGACCCAAACATACGTAAAAAAAATGGCATACCTAGGGCATGGGGGCGTCTACTAATGTTTGAATCTCCCTCTAGGCCGACCTTGTTGGGAGGATCCCCCTATTTCACTGATTGGGCCCGAAATGGCTTCACTATTGCTGACTGGCCCTGATGGCGTGCACTAATTGTANTACAAACTATAGGAGTTAAAATATCTGTGATTTGAGTGGGGAAAGCGTCAGCACGATCTAAAGAGGCAACTTGGGTCCTGAGAGATTCTCTATCATGATGAAAAGAAATCTCTGTTGGGACTATTTCTTCAACTAGAGGCTCACGAAGGGGCTCAGAGGACTCTTTATTCCTAGAAGAAGACCTCTGAGAAAGGGAACCTCTAGTCCTAGAAGAAGGACCCGAGCTAGAAGAAGGAGTGGATATGCTACCACCACGAGCAGACCCCAAGCTACGGAGTCTAGCCCCTCTTCTATGTCTAACAGGAACATTGGGGAAGTTGTCTAAAATGGGGGTTTTCCTAGGGTTAGGGTTTGGCGAAGCCATGACAAAGAAGATTGAAGTAGAGCAGAAGAGAATAAAAATATTTTCGAAGAATTAAAGTGTTTGACACGCTTTATGTGGTAAAAGACAAGTAAAGAAGTTATATTTATACTAATGGGTAACCGGCAAAAGGAAAAAGTACAATGATGGAAGAGCTATAATAATGTTAACTGACACTTCGTGAATAGGGAAGCCGAAAAGAAAGCCTAAGAAAGTGCTGCAAAACTAAAGAACCAATAAGAGGATGACACGTGTCTAATGCATTAAATGGAAGTGACAATTGAAGCGTCAACTCTGTCAGAGCATTAATGGTGACAAAAATTCTCTTTTAAATGAATTTCACTTCCCAAATATTCAAACTGATGAATAAATGGAAAGTGGGGGGACTATCTGTATTGGGGAAAATTGTATTTTACATATAAAGGTGACGTGTCAGTACACGTGGATTGGTCAAATGGTCAATGAATCATAATTAGGCACGATTCAAGAGTTGTAAAACAGACACGAGCAAGGAAGGAGGAAGAGCCACGGGACATCGGATAAGTAGTACGGTGCCCGTACCTACTTAAATCATTTATATCCGGGCATCAAAAGGAATGAATCTGGTTATAAAAAGCGTGTAGATACAGAATTTAATGGGTATTAAATGCTGAGTCCGTTAAGGAGTATATATATTCAATATAATAATTGTGTAACGTAGCATTTAATGTCTTTAATTATTCATAATAGCCTTATTATGATTTGGGCATAACGTACAATCTCAAAAGTACTTATAAAAAGGAGATATATGATCAGTTGTAGGATACGAAAAAAGCTATTGAAATTGACATTTGTATCACTTGTTATTATATTGTAACTCAGAATTATTTCCTTTTATTCATTTCTTTGATTATCAGTAACCCGAGTTCTTCTAAATTCTAGCTTTGACTAAAATTCCATTTTTTGGTTAAACAGTCCTGCTTCTCTATTTTCACATGCACTAAATTAGAAAATCTCTTGTTTTCTCGTAGTTTAGTCTCTTGAAATTTTTATATGAAATTATTAGTTTAGCTTAAATCTTTTTTTTGGTTAACATTTAGTGCAAGTCAAATTAAAAATAATAAATAAATAGAGTTTAGTATTTTAATATTGAGTTTAAGGCCAATATATTGTCCCTTGTCTTTGAGGGTATGTCTATTTTGGTCCTTTCCTATTTTGGCATTTTTAATTTCCGGAGTGTTAGCCCCGATTAGCAAAGGGCCGGAGAAACTTTCTACTTATGAGTCGGGTATAGAACCAATGGGCGATGCTTGGTTACAATTTCGAATCCGTTATTATATGTTTGCTCTAGTTTTTGTTGTTTTTGATGTTGAAACGGTTTTTCTTTATCCATGGGCAATGAGTTTCGACGTATTGGGTGTTTCTGTATTTATGGAAGCTTTCATTTTCGTGCTTATCTTAATTATTGGTTTAGTTTATGCATGGCGAAAGGGGGCATTGGAATGGTCTTAGCTCCTGAATAT
>NW_017670611.1:98615-111249 GCF_001879085.1 Nicotiana attenuata
GGGCAAGAGCGATTCTGAGAGGATTTCGTTGACGATGAGATTATTGGGTAACATTTCTATGATCCTTTCTAAATTATATTCTATCATTTAGTAGTTAAATCCACCTTTTAAATTCGAATTAAGGATAAAAATGGAAGAATTTGGGGGTGAAAGTCATTGACTAAACTATGGGTTTTGAGGAGCATTCGACCTCCGATTTCTGAGATTTTTTATATGGTTAGACTCGTGAGAGTACGAGGTTCTGAAAATGTGAATAATTATTCGGTTCCGAGACGTTGGCCTAAGGGCGTTTGTCATTTCACCTATTTTCGCGCCTTAGCTTTAATTTCAATAGTGAATTAGTTGTTTGCAATATTATTTACGATTTGTAATTTAAATTGAATAGATTTGGCCATTTGGAGTCGGATACTCGTCGCAAGGGCATAGTTCCCTAGTTGACTTCGCCACCGGTCGAGGTAAGTGGTCTTGCCTAACCTTGTGTGGGGACTTCGTCCCTTAGGACTGTGATAATTGGTTAATTGAATGCCTTGTACGTGAGGTGACGAGCGTGTACTTGAGCAAATTGTTGAAACCGGATTTTACTTAAATACTTGATTGGATTCTCTTTCATATTTGCCTTACTTTACTTGCTTTGATAGCCTTGCTAACGTAGAAGAGCATGTATGTTTAATTTATCCAAGCTGCCTATTTGTTTAAATTGTCTTAACTGTGATTTCGTGGAGCATGTTAGGCCAGTATTATTTGATGCCTTGTATTGTTGTACTTAAATTTCTGAATAATTCGTTGAGTGTTGGTTGCGTCAGTTTATATTGGGGATTATGGATGCGGATTCCGGGTAGTTCCCCTTGATTGTTTACTTTGGGACTACGGGTTTGATTCCCGGGAGATCCCCCTGTACTTTTATTTTGGGACTATGGGACGGTATCCCGGGAGATTCCCCTGCACTTTTATTTTGGGACTACGGGACGGTATCCCGGGAGATCCCCCTGCACACTGATGATTGGATTACGGGACGGTATCCCGGAAGATCTTTGATATCGATATGAGATTTGGACTACGGGACGATATCCCGGAAGTTCCATTGGACAATTGAAAAAGGGCTACAGGACGGTATCCTGGGAGACCCCCGTCGGTATTCTTGTAATTTTGCTGTATTTACTCTGTGTTTCTGTTTTGTCTTGCAGTTCTATATTTCATTGATCTGTCTTATCACATCGCTGTGTTCATTAGTTTTCTTCAGACTTCGATACTGTTAATATCTTGCTATTTTATTGTTTCTGTCTTAGTAGGGCCCTGACCTTTTCCTCGTCACTACCCAACCGAGGTTAGGCTTGGTACTTGCTGAGTACCGCTGTGGTGTACTCACGCCTCTTCTGCGCATGTTTTTCATGTGCAGATCCAGGTGCTTCTGAGCAGGCGTACCGCCAGTAGCTGTCAGGGAGCGTATTGGGGACTTGAGGTATACATCTTCTACGTCCGCAGATCCGCAAAGTCTCCTTCTCATTTTATCCATAGTTGTTAGATGTTATTTCGATCCCTCTTTGTATTAGACTATTCTGGTGACTAGAGCAGTGTAAGATTTCTTATAGCCTGTGTTGCCCGTAGGTTTCCGGGTCTTGGAAGTTATTTCAGTATTTTGTGTTAAAGTGTATGTGCCAGGCGGCAACTGTATACATTACTCATGTTATTTAGCTTCGAATATAAATTTCGCAAATGTTGTTACTTCCGCAATGTGTTAGGCTTACCTAGTCGTGAAGACTAGGTGCCGTCATGACATGTTCACAATTGGTGAACTAGGGTTGTGACAACACCTTATCACCCAGTAGGCAATGGGCAAGCAGAATCAACGAACAAAGTCATAATCAACAATTTGAAGAGACGTTTAGAGGAATCAAAGGGTAATTGGCCTGAAGTGTTACCCGGAGTTTTATGGGCATATCGCACGACAACAAAGACGAGCACAGGTGAAACTCCTTTCTCTTTAGTTTATGGAGCTGAAACATTAATCCCAGTTGAAATAGGAGAACCGAGTACAAGATTCTCACAAGCAACACAAGAGTCTAATGATGAAGAGATGCAGGTCAATTTGGATCTACTGGAAGGCAAGAGAGAAGCCGCATTAATAAGAATGGCAGCACAAAAGCAAGTGATCGAACGATATTACAACAGGAAAGCACGACTGCGATACTTCAAAACTGGGGACTTCGTGCTTAAA
The DNA here is from genome assembly GCF_001879085.1 of Nicotiana attenuata. Classification (NCBI taxonomy): domain Eukaryota; kingdom Viridiplantae; phylum Streptophyta; class Magnoliopsida; order Solanales; family Solanaceae; genus Nicotiana; species Nicotiana attenuata. The sequence goes on from NW_017670611.1 coordinate 100,831, forward strand.
AAAGTTTTTCAATCTACGAAGGCGGCCAACGCGGGTAAACTAAGTCCAACCTGGGAAGGACCCTATAGAGTTCGAGATATTGCAGGAAAAGGAGCATATGAGTTAGAAACAATGGACGGGAAGGTGCTTCCTTCGCATTGGAATGCAGTTCATTTGAAGAGATACTACTTCTAAGAAAAAACCCACGGTCAGGTATCACCATGTTAAATTATTTTTTTTGAATTGCTAAAATTTTACTAACGATTTTAGATGATAGGCAAAACGCTAACCCGTACTAAATGATGATTCACGACATGTAAGGCAAAATGGAATAAACTAAATTCCTAGCCCAGTGTTACAATTATTCTGATAGAAGTATACACGGGTTAAGCAGTCTTCATCTATAATCGTACCCCCGAGTCTCGTATGTATTTCCTTTTCAAGAAAAGGACCAGGTGAAGGAGACTATCAAGTGCTCGAGGCTTCATACTTCAACACTCAAACACTTGGGGGACTACATAGTATATACATTCACGTGTATCAAAAAGGCATAGAAGATTTAGAAAATCAAGCCTAGAAGAATCAAGTACGGAGTGAAAGTTACAAAGTCATAGCATTCATCATAGCATTCTTTCCCATGAGAACAATGGCACTCATCATAGTATTCTTTCCTATAAGAACAATGGAGTCATTTCTCAAACTCTTCCTAATGTTCTGGAGCTAAAAGGACTATGTACTAAAACGGGTTATAAGGAAAAACCCCGTATCTATTGTTCTTCTTTTATATAAATCTGTTACAAGGAAAACAGTTGCGAGAAAGTTATAGATGTAATTCAAATACATGTAAAGTATTACTCAAAACTTGTCAAAGTTCAAAAATAAAAACTTGTCAAAGTTCAAAAATAAAAACTTGTCAAAGTCATTGCAAAAAACATGTGTGTTCCTATTTTTTTTTATCGCATGATCACACCATTACGAAGTTGAGATGTCTTCTTCATTAAGTGTCAAAATTTAAAGGGGCCCTCTTTTATAAAACTCATGTTATTTAGTTATGGGATTAGCAGAAGCATTTTTCAAAGAACAAAAATGCAAACTATTCTTTAAGTCCTTAAAAATGAAAAGGCAAGGATAGAACATACGGAAGTGCAATGATAAATAAAAAGCTTCCTAATATTTAAAACTAAAGACTAAGTATAAACTTAGTCATCAAATTGTTTATACTAAATGCCCCATAACAAGACTTGGGGACTTGTATTTCCAAAAATCAACCCTCAAATAGTAGCCAAGGGTTTGATTACAAAAACTCTCAAATGAACCCAAAAGCTTTAAATACTGTTTTCCAAATAGGTACCTGCAAAAAGGAATTCAAAAATAGATATAAATTTTTACTGAGAGGAAAGGATTGAAGGAGGATCATCAGCGTGCTCAACTGGAATAGCATCACCAACGGAAGTGGGTTGATTTCCAACCATTAGAGTCTCAATAGATGAAGTTTCAACTTGACTTGCAGTAAGGGGCACGATTGAGCTTGAAGAGGGTGCATCACCCGAGGCAATTCCAGCGGTCACGGGAACATCGACTCCGGTAGCTTCAGCTTCGGAAACTTCAATCGCGTGAGAAGGGAAGTCCAATGGTTGTTGAGCTTTTTCAATAGTTTCCATCACCTTAGCTAACTCTGACTCCAGATTAAAGTTTTCTTGGCTGGCTTCAACTAAGGCATCACGTCGGGAGTTCAGAAAAGCCCAGCTTACATCAACTGCAGCCTTGTCTTCAAGAAGCTCATAATCTCTTTCCCAAGCAGCAATTTCATTTTTGAGACTCTCATTTTCATTCAGAGCTGAGTTATAAGAGGCTTGGAGAGAGGCATGAGATTTTTCTAAGGCCTTCACCTGGTCTTCAGAAGTTCGCAGATTTTCTTGGGTTTGAGTCAAATTCTGCATCAAGTCTCCAGCATAAATTTCTTTTTGGCTTAAAAGAGCTCTCAGCTCTCTAATCTCTTCACTTGATTTAGATAATTGTTCTGAGAAAGAAGACTCGAGACGCTCTCTTTCTTTCTCAGCCTGACTTGAAGAAGCCTTAACAATCGCAAGCTCTGAAGTTAATGCTCTCACCTGCTGTTCCAGGTTATTCCTGCTCTCTTGTAAATCTTCTATTGTTATTTGAGCACTATCAAATTGGTCCTTCCAATTAGCTGCTTCCAACTGAAAGTCACGAGCTTCCCTCTCTGAATCAAGAACAGCCTTTTCAGAGTCACGTGCCACCTTCTCTAATAAAGAAATTCTGCTCATCAGCTCTGTACCAATAAGGTTGGCCTGAAAATGATAAGGAAAGAAAAATTAGAATTCTAGAAAAATTCTGGCAAAATTAAGGAAAGAAGGGGCATACCTTCAAGGTGGAATGAACTATGTCGTTCATCAGAGTCAGGCAGCTATGGCTATTCATTTTTTCTTTCTCAATTGGGCCTATTAAAGGTTCAAGCCAAACATCCGCCTGACCGGATTTCCTCAAAAGGCTGTTGTTAGCAGGCACTTCGATAGTCACGCTCCTCATAGCAATCCTTTTGCTTGTAGAACCCGCTTCTACATTGTGGACAGTAGAAGGAGGAGCGGTAGAAGAAGTGAAAACAGCAACGGGAGGTGCAGAAGAAGTTGGAGCAGATAAGGAAGGAACCAAAGGCACGGAAGAAGTTGGAGCAGATAAGGAAGGAACCAAAGGCACGGCAGAAGAAGGAAGGGAACGAACTAAAGGTATGGGAGTTGAAGAAGAAGATAGGGGAGGTTCATCAAAAACGGGTCCTAACTCGCCACTCTCAAACCACTAACGAAAAGCTGGTTAATCGACTCATGAGTATCAGGAAGGGTAGCAACATCATCGTCAGAGACGAGATTAACAGGCCCGGTTGGAGAAAGATGATGTGAAACTTCAGCTTCATCAGAGACGATACGTCTCCGAACTCTTGGACTTTTCACCAAGGAACCATCCTCCTCTTATTCGTCGGAGCTATAATCGTCTGCGGTTTTTCTTTTTAGAAGAATATCCTGAGCACTTTCTAAAGAAAGTTGGGTTCCTAAACGAGAAGCTGCAACTGCTTCAGCAGTACACTCGAATAGCGAAACCTGACAAAGAGAAAATTGAAAGTTAAGGCAATAAAGAGAAATATCTTACATACGAGAAAGATAAAAACTCATACCGTGAGTCTTTACTTTCTAACCATGACGATTGGAAATAAATTTCCAAGACCTAGCCTCCATAGGAGCAATCTTCAATAATTTATCTACCCAACCACGAAAATTGGGAATGTTCTCCACAACTCCCATGGTTGCTAAAGAAAGAAAAAAAAAGAGAAACAAAGTTAAAGAAATTTGTAAACTCAAAAGAAAGAGGTGCGGGAGAGATGAAAGACTTACGTGCAAAATTCCACTTCTCAGGGAAGGGAACGTTTTGTTCACCCACTAAACCAACTGTGGGAGCAGCAACAAAACGGGCATACCAGCCACGATCCTTATCATCTTCTGGGCTTACCAAAACTCTCTTACTCCTAGCCACTAAGGTAAAGACTCCATTACGAAAAAGTCTAAGGGAGTATAGATGAATTAGGTGGGAGAAGGTGAAATTAACGTCTGCTAAATTGGCCAGATGCCTTAAACAAGCAACAGCCCTCCAAACAAGCGGGCCAACCTGTGCTAGACAAACTTTGAAGAAACGACAGAAATCGAGAATTACTGGGTCAATAGCTGGTTTAAACCCAAGAGTAAAAGGATATGTGTAAACGAAAGAGAATCCAGTCATATATGAAGTAATCCTCTGATTTGGATTGGGGATTACAATGGGAAAATCACTACTCCAGTGACAATCTTTACGAACTATGGGAGCTAAAATCTCTGTAATCATAGTGGGGTAAGCATCAACTCGATCCAAACCAGAAATTTGGGTCTGAAGTGATTGTCTATCATGCTGAAAAGATAAAGCGTTAGGAACTATTTCTTCTACCAAGGGTTCCTGTATTGGTTCAGAGGCCTCCTTGCTCTTAGAAGATGATTTTTGAGAAAAAGAACCTCTAGTTCTAGAGGAAGAACCAGGGCTAAGAGAAGGCATGGCAGAACCACCACCACGAGAGGATCCTAAACTACAAAGTCTCCCACCTCTTCTATGTCTAACAGGAGCATTGGGAAAATTGTCTAAGATAGGAACTCTCTTAGGGTTAGGGTTCGAAGAAGACATGATGAAGAAGAGAAAGAAGTAAACAGAGATTCGCACAGTTCAAGTGTTCAAGGAAAAAGTTTTATGTGGTAAAAGGTGAAAGGAAAAATTGAATTTATACTGATGGGCGACCGTGGTAAAAATTTGTGGAAGAAGGGTTAAGTTTATATAAAAGCGACCGTCAAAGACTAAGAAGTGTAATGATGGAAAGCCTATAATAAAGGCAACTATCACTTCGTGAATAGAGGAGTTGAAAAAGCCTTGAAAAAAGGCTGCAGAAATTGCAAAGCTAATGAGAGGGTGACACGTATACAATGCATTAAATAGAAAAGACAACTGAAGCGTTAGTACTGTCATAACATTGATTATGGCAAAAATTCCCTTCTTAATGAAAGATCCACTTACCAAATATTTAATCGATAAATAAATGGAAAGTGGGGGGACTATATGTATTGAAAAAAAACCGAATTTAAATATTGAAGATGACGTGTCATGACACGTGGACCGGTCAAATAGTCAAAGCGTGGTAATCAGTTAGAAGGAACGAGCAACAACAGATGCGGGAGAGAAGATACTTAAAGGCACGAGCTAATATTCAAATGAAACGAGACTCGTACCTATTCGAGTCATTTAAAGTTCGAAGATCAGAAGGAATTGAAGACATGAATCTGATAGCGAAAAAGAGTCCAAATTCAGCATTAAATGCCAAATACGTTAGAGAATTTGTATTTAATATGAATGATTGAGTAACGTTTCTTTCAATGTCATTTATTGCTCGTAATTGCCTCATTAAAACAAAGGCATTACACTTTCTCTTAAAAATTAACTATAAAAAGAGGAAGTCACAACATCTGTAGAGGACACGAAAAACACTACTGGAATATACTTTATTTTATTTGCTTTCTGATTATATTATTTAAAATCTCTTTCTTATATACTTTTCCGATTATCAGTAACCCGAGTTCTTCTAAATTCAAGCTTTGACCTAAAATCTAATTTTTGGTTAAACAATAGGCATCCGAACTCGATTATTATTAACAATTTTTATAAATTTTTCCTCGATTATTATCTTATTTTACCTATAATTTCTTTCTAAAGTACATTTTTTACACGCGACCAATTACTCACGCGCACACACACACATTTTTTTACCTATATATCTTTTTCTATTCCTATTTATGTGTACAAAATATATATTGATCAACTTATTTTACCATTTAAAATAATGTCACAATTAAAAAAGATTATCATTTGATTATTTCTTAATATTTAGACAATAAAAATGAAACAATATTGTAAGTATACTTCAAATTCTACGTCCTTATTTTTAAGAGAAAATTTTACTTTATACCCATTAATCCTAAACTATTTACCCTTTAATGCCCAGGCCAAAACTATTTACTACTCCTACCCATGGGGACCAAATTATTTACCCGGTTTTTTCCGTGCCAACCATCTTTCTTTCTTCTATCGTCCAGTTTATGCATTAGAAAACTGCTCTTTTCTTGAAAATTTATGACATATTTTGTTTTCAAGAATTCAAAATTTATTGTACAGAAGCCTGTGACCATTAGGTGAATGGAAACCAAGCAATCCGGTTCACAGTTGTGACCATTAGAAGAATCCGCACTGATCTTGGCAAATTCTTTAGAGCTTGAAACATCTCTCCAAAAAAAAAAAATCCTCCTTTTTTTCTGATGAACCCAAGTACTCACTGTTGATGAAATTTTTCTGTGGCTACCGTTTTTCATCCACGGTTGTGTAGATTCGTTAGTTATTGTTCTTTGATGTGTAGATTGTACCTTTGATGCTGGTTTTTGGAGATTTATTGTACAAAAATTTAAATCCACCATTGAAGGACTTTGAAGCTTGAAACTCATAACTTGGTTTGTTTGAGTTTTTAATTATTTTGATCCGATCCTGTATGGGTTTGTTTGGAAAGTTGATTGGAGGTTGTAGCTAAAGTTTTAGTCAATTTGGTGGAGATTTTGTAGTAGATTTTAGAAATTTGGGTTGAAATATAGTTGAACCAGAGAAGAAGACGAATTTGTATTGTATACTCAAATAGTATACAAATATACCATTTTAGTATACAATTCATTCCAACTATATACCCTATTAGTATAGCTATATACTATATTGGTATCATATGCTGGTTGAATCATTTTTTGGTTGTATTAGCTGCATTTAATTGGTATAATATTTGATTTTCTTTTAATAATAGTAATATAATATAATATTTTGAAATACCTTATTATATTAATATGTGGTACACCATTTTTTTTATTTTTCTCTTTATGCATGTGTGTTATGTAATAGTAGTATAGTCATATAGTTGCCTGGAATTAACTAGTAAAACTGTATACCATGTTGGTATAGTTATATGCCATATTGGTATCATATGGTAGTTGAACATTGTTTTGGTTGTTTTAGCTCCATCTTAAGTGAATTCTATTATGAAATTATTTATATGAACATGAGTTGCAATGCTGGAATTTTTGTGTGCCGATGGACATAAATTATGGGTATTATATAGTTTTTATAGTTATAGGCAATTGTTGGAACAACCCCATACAACTATATACCCTCTTAGTATACAAAATGAGCAAGTTGTTTTGAGAATATTTAGCTTGCAATACGAGCATGTAATTTTCTCATACTTTTATTGCGTCCTTTAATGTTTTGGTACAGTAGTATAGTCCCAGATAGTTGTAGCAATATTCTAGAGAAATCACATGCTCTGTTGGTATACATATATACCATATTGGTATGGTACTAGAAGTCTTTTTTGCTACTTATACTTTTGTTGCATTTTTCAATATTTTATTATTATTTTTATTCTAACTAGTATATATGGAGATTTGGTTTCCGTAGATTATGTTTCCTTGCTCTATAACTGGTTGTATTACTGCTAATGGTAGAGTGTGTACTGATATTTATAGAAAAGTAGATCAAGGTTTGCATGGCAATCATGTGTTGATTCTTAGAATCTGATTATGTAATTTATGGTGCTCAGCAGCAATCAATGTGATATTCAGTGAATTAGATCAAGTGACAACAAATATTACCTTTAGTTTAATAATTGAATTTAATAAATGAGAAAGAAAAAAACCAGAAGGTATATTGTACTAGTTGTATTAAAAAAAGGTGAACAAATATTTGCTATAGCAGTTACTTTTTCTTATTGTATAAAAAAAGAATAATAAAAAAATAGTGAAAACGGTAAATGAAATTAGATTATGAAGAGAAAAAGAATAAAAAAAAAAAAGAAGTTAAATGAAATTAGAAAAGAAAAAAAGAAAAAAATAAGAAGAAAACGAGAAAAAAGAAAAGGAGAAAACAAAAAAGAAAAAAAAGACGAAAAGAAGCATAGAAATAAAAAAAAGAATTGGAGGAAACAAATTTCTCACAAAAACTATTATGGGTAGGAAATATAATTAGTTTATGGGTAGAAAAATAAATGGGTAGACAAGGGTAAATAGTTTTATTTTTGTGGATAACTGTGACAAAACCCCTATATTTAAAAAAAAAATAGAACGTCCCAATTGCTTTTTAAAGTCTAAATTCATGCCACCTCATTAATGTATTCATTTTTTAAAATCAAAATTATGACTTACGTGCTCTATTCTTACGTGCCCTTTTAAATATTAGGCATAAAATTGCTGGATCAATTAGTTACTTTAATTTTACTTAAAACACACGTTAATTTGCTCTTTTTTTTTCCAATGAATATACGTCCATGAAAGTAACATGTAAGAATTATAATTTTATAACATATATAGTTCAAATAAGGAAAAGATTTAAGTTAGGTAAAAACTTAATTGATTTTAAATTCCTAAATTTTAGGATTTCCTACCTAGTTCAAATAGAAAATAATTTAATAATAAAACATTTAGTCGATTTCAAACTATTAAATGTTAGGAGCATAATTAAATGACTGTTTTGTTTAGTATGAACTCTATTTTTAAAGGGTAAAAAAGGCGAACGACACTTCGCTAAGGGCCTTCGTGTTTATAATATATTTTGTATATATATATATATATATAATTTTGTATGTTATATATAAAAATTATATAAATTTTATATACTTTTGGACTACCTAATGTAAATAGTTCTGGCGCAAGCTAAATGTAACGACCCGCCCGGTCGTTTTGAGCCCTAGCGCGCCGTTCAGCAGTTCGAGGCCACGAGCAGCTTCAATTCAGGCATTATGACTTATACGCGTGGTCGGAATTAAATTTTGGGAAGTTCGGAGTTGACTTGGAGAGGAAATTCTCATTTCGGAAGCTTTAAGTTGAGAAAACTTGACTAGGATGGGATCTCAGAGTAAACGACCTTGGAATCGGGATTCGAAGGCTTCAGCAGGTTCATATGATGATTTCGAACTTGGGCGTATGCCCGGATCGGGTTTTGGATAACTCGGGATCGTTTTGGCGCCAATTGTGGAAGTTAACATTTTGGAAGAAATTTCATAAGTTTGGGTCGAAGTGAATTTTAGTGTTATCGATGTCCATTTGAGATTCTGAGTGTGGGAGTAGCTCTGTATAGTGATTCTGATGTTGGGAGCGCGATCGGAAGTGAATTCGGAGGTCCGTGGGTCATTTTGGAGTCATTTGGCTAAAGATTGAAATTTGAAGGTTTTTGAAAAGTTTGACCGGAAGTGGACTTTTGATATCGGGGTCTGAATCCGATTCCGGAAGTTGGAGTAGGTGTTTAACCGAAAAATGGAATTTCAGTCAAAGCTTTATTTTTAGAAGAACTCGGGTTACTGATAATCGGAAATGAATAAAAGAAATGGGTTTTGATAACCAATAGATAACAGAAAACAAAGTAAACCAGTATATTCAGATGATATTGAGTATCTACAAATGATCAGTCTTCTCCCTTTTAAACCTATTTCTAAGTTACACGTTTTGCCTTTGTCTTAATAAGGTCATTATGGACGATTAAAGGCATTAAATGCTACGTTACAAAAATCATTGTAATTTAATACAAATTCTCTAACGTTTTCAGTATTTAATGTTTATTAAATATTGTATCTGGACTCTTCTGCACTGTCAGGTTCTGTGACGACCCAAAGGGATCATCACCTGTTTTCTCATTCATTCCGTGCTTCCGAGGCCTCGAAAACCTCATTCAGAGTTGTCTCGATTTGCGTGCGCAGTCCGGGCGCGTAGCCAGAAAGCTTAAATATGAATTCCGTGTGAAAAATGCTAAATTTTGATATTAATATGAATATATTTGACTTCGGTCAACATTTTGGATAAACGGACCCGGACCCGTGATTTGACGGTCCCGGAGGGTCCGTAGAAAAATATGGGACTCGGGCGTATGCCCGGAATCGAATTTCGATGTTCCAAGCCCGAGAAATGAATTTTTGAGTAAAATTGTTTTTCTGAAATTATCAAGGAAACTGGAAATGAAATTTGATTAAAAGACTGTGGTATTGGGCCCGTATTTTGGTTCCGGCGCACGGTACAAGTCTTATATATGGTTTAAGCGCTTTCTGTAAAGTTTGGTTGAAATCGGACGTCGTTTGACGTGTTTCGGACTTAAAATGGAAAATTGATGTTTTATGAAAATTGGGAAGAATTCATGAGTTTTGAGGCTTGATCCGTTGTTTTTTATGTTATTTTGGCGATTTGATCGCACGAGTAAGTCCGTAGGATATTTTTGAGGTTGTGTGTATATTTGGTTTGGAGCCCCGAGGGCTCGGGTGAGTTTTGGATAGGCCACAGAGTGCATTTTTGAACTTGGAAATTTGCTGGTGTGATCTGACCTGCAGGCTTCGCAAATGCGAGCTCGCAAATGCGAAGAATCCTTCGCAAATGCGAAGGTGCTCACATTGCACAGGGATCGCAAATGCGATCATGGCATCGCAAATGCGAAAGTTGGGACTTTCGCAAATGCGACGCTTCTGTTCGCAAATGCGAAGTCCCCAAATATGCCAAAGGTTCGCAAATGCGAACTTTTGTCCGCAATTCCCAAAGTAGCAGGTCGGGGTTCGCAATTGCGAACCCCAGTTTGCATTTCCCACATCTGCAACCTGCATTTTTCATACTTAGACGAAGTTCAAGTCATTTTTCACCCCACTTTCAAAAATACAACTCCTTAGGCGATTTTTCAAGAACAAGTTTCATCCCAAATCATTTGTAAGTCGATTTTACTTAACTCTTTCAATCATTAACATCATTTAACATGTTTTTAACTTAAAATCAATGATTTTCATGGAGAATTGGG
>NW_017670611.1:112442-126964 GCF_001879085.1 Nicotiana attenuata
TCTTCATTATGTTTATTCATTCCCTTGCCCTTGTTTGTGATTGTTGATTGGGTGAGGAAGAGTGTTAAAGCACGAAGGGTGATGCCGTGCACTGTTTGTTTATGGTAAGGAAAGAGTGTAAAGCACGAAGGGTGATGCCGTGCATTGTTTGCTTATTATGAGAAAGAGTGTTAAAGCACGAAGGGTGATGCCGTGCCGCACGATGTACCATTCCGTGCCGATTCTATTGATATATGTGAGGAATGAGAGTAGAAGCACGAAGGGTGATGCCGTGCACTGGTTGAATTCTGTTTCATTACGTACTATTGAGTTGTGCTGTATTCCTTTATTATTGGATGACTCTTATTTGGAATTTATTATACTCCCCACAGCATCTTTCCCCTCCCATATTGTTTATCTGTTTGTATTTCGATTCCGCTGTGTATATATATATATATATATATATATATATAAAATTGCACAGGTTTACGTGGTAGTCTGGTCTAGCCTCGTCACTACTTCGCCGGGGTTAGGCTAGACACTTACCGGCACATGGGGTCGGTTGTGCTGATGCTACACTCTGTGTTTTTTTTGCACAGGCCCAGGTTTCGAGAAGCAGCAACAGCACTAGCACGGGAGCAGGCTTTCAGTATCGTGAGACCCGAGGTAGCCTTGCAGGCGTCCACAGGCCCGACGTCTCTCTCTTATTCTCCCTTTTAGACTGTTGCCTCTTTGTATTCGAGACAAACAGCTTATGTGTTCTTTCAGACCCTTGTATTTAAAAATTCTTAGCAGTTCGTGAGTATTGTGACCCCAGTCTTGGGTAGAGGCTTATATTGACTACTCCGTGTTTTATTCAGTTTCTATAATTAAGACTTCCGCTATTAATTAGTTTTGTTGTTTTATATTGTTGTCATAAATTGTTAAAGAGAATTGTTTATTAATGGAAAAGTAATCAAAATGGCTTGCCTAGCTACTACGAGTAGGCGCCATCACGACCCCCGAGGGTGGAAAATCCGGGTCGTGACAGGTTCACTCTTCTCAGCTTTTATACTTAAATAGGTACGAGCGTCGAGTCTTTTTGAATATCGTCCCGTGCCTCTTTTTGTGCTTCCGCTCGTATCTATTGCAACCCGTGCCTCTTTGCTTATCATTATTCTTTTGACCAGCCTTCGTGTCATGACACGTCATCTTTCCATCTCTTTAATATGTAAACTCAATTTTTCCCAATACAGATAGTCCCCCCACTTTCCAATTATTCATCAATTGAATATTTGGGAAGTGGATTTTATAAAAGCGAGAATATTTGCATCCATTAATGCTATAATTGATTTGACGCTTCAATTGTCACTTCCATTTAATGCTCATGACACGTGGCACCCTTTCATTGGTTCTGCAGTTTTTCAGCGCTTTTCAAGGCTTTTTTACGGCTTCACTAAACACGAAGTGACAATTCCCATTATAACCTTTCCATCATTGCACCTTTTCCTTTGACGGTTGCTTGTTAATATAAATATAGTTCTTGTTTTTGTCTTTCTTACTTAAAGTTCAAAACTTTCAGAATATTCACCTCTTGTTCTTCAATTTCCTCGTACTGCCATGGCTTCACCAAACCCTAACCCTAGAAGAGCCTCCATAGTTGATAGCTTTCCTTCTGCCCCTAATAGGAGTAGAAGAGGAGGTGGTAGACTACGTAATTTAGGTCTTCTTCCATACGTGGTTCTTCTCTTCCTTCATCCGGCTCTGGCCCTTCTTTTAGAACCAAAGGTTCTGCTTCACATAGATCTTCTTCTAGAAGTAAGGAATCCTCTGAACCCCTTCGCGAACCCCTAGTAGAAGAGATAATTCCCGCAGAATTTTCCTTCTATAATGATAGAGAGTCTCTTAGAAATCAAGTGTCTTCTTTAGATCATGCTAATATTTACCCAACTCAGATCACTGATGGTCTGATTTCTCTAGTTCGTAAGGATTGCCACTGGAGTCAAGACTTCCCCATCATAATTCCCAACGCAAACCAAAGAATCACCTCTTATTTGATGGGATTTTCTTTTGTTTATACATATACTTTCACCTTAGGATTCAAACCTGCTATTGACCCTGTTATCTTAGAATTCTGTTTTTTCGACGTATGTTTAGGTCAAATAGGCCCTATAGTGTGGAGGGCCGTTGCTTGTTTGAGGCATTTGACTAATAGGGCCGGTGTGCCTTTTAATTTTTCCCATTTAATTCATCTTTACTCCCCCAGAGTCTTTCGCAATGGTGTTTTCACTTTGTAGCAAGGAGCAAAAGAGTTCTGGTTAGTCCCGAGGACGATAGAGACCGTGGCTGGTATGCTCGGTTTGTTGCTGCCCCCACTGTTGGTTTGGTGGGTGAGGAAAATGTCCCCTTCCCCGAGAAGTGGAATATTGCACGTGAGTAATTTTCTCGTACCTTTTTTTTACTCAATTTTTGATGATTATTTATTCTAATTTTCCTTTTCTTTTCCAGCAACTATGGGAATTGTGGATGATGTTCCCAATTTCCGTGCTTGGGTAGGAAAATTGCTGAATACTGCCCCAATGGAGGGTAGATCTTGGAAGAATCTTTCCCAACGATTTGGTTGGAAAGTGAAAACTCATGGTAAGAGTTTTTTTTATTTCACATATTGCTTTTTTTTTTCTGAACTTGTTTTAATCCTTCTTTTTATCAAGATTTGCAGTTCGAGGGGTTACTGCCGAGGCAGTCGCGGCTTCTCGTATTTCTTTGGAAAGGGCCCAAGAAATAATTTTGGGCTCGTCATCGAAAAGAAAAGCCGTTGATGACCAAGACTCTGAAGAAGAGGAAGATGAAGGTTCCTTGGTAGCAAGGTCGCGGGCTCGTAGGCGTATTATTTCTGATGATGAAGCATCCCCCCGCCATTCTATTCCTCTTACCGAGTCTGTTGAAGTCCCGGTGGTGATCCCCGATGATGATGTTGACGATGTTCTCGCTGCTACTCGTGATTCTGTTGAGCAGCTTTTTGATCGCGGGTTTGGTAGTGGAGATTTGGGTCCGGTTTCTGACGAAGCTCACCTGGCTTCTTTTGCCACTTCCGTTCCTGTGAATCCTTCTTTGCCAATCATGGCCGTTTCCGTTCCTCCCCAGGCTGTTTTTACTGCTTCCACTGTTCCTCCTTCAACGATTCCCCCTCCACCTGTTCATCATACTGAGGTTGGTTCCTCAAGTGGAGGTGCTGCTATGAGGCAAGTGACCATTGAAGTTCCTGCTGAGGGTAATCTTTTAAGGAAATCAGGTCAAGCAGACGTGTGGCTAAAGCCTTTGATTGGTCCAGTTGAAAGAGCTAAGCTTGAGAGCCACAGTTCTTTGACCTTGATGAATGACATAGTGCATGCTTCTTTAAAGGTACCCTTTTTTCAAGCTTTACTTTATCCTTCTCCTATTTTTAGGGTTCTCATCTTCCCTTTTCTTTTTTGTTTAGGTCAATTTAATTGGCACTGAGATGATGAAAAGAGTTACCCTTTTGGAGCAGTTAACGCGTGACTATCAAATGGAGGCGGATAATTGGAAGGAACAGTGTGACGGTCTTCAAATTGATGTGGAAACCTTAGAAGAAAACAAAAGTACCTTGGAGCAGCAGGTAAGGGCCTTGACTTTAGAGCTGGCAGTTGCAAAAGCTTCCTCAAGTCAAGCAAACAAAGAAAAGTTGCGTCTTGAAACCTCTTTTTCTGAGCAACTTTCCAAGGCTAGTGAGGTAGAGAGTTGAAAGCTCTCTTGGCTGAGAAAGAAGCATATGCTGGAGAACTCGTGCAAACACTGACTCAAACTCAAGAAGACCTCCGGGAATCTTCTGGTAGGGTTCGCTTTTTAGAGAGTTCTCATGCTGCTCTCCAAGCTTCTTATGAATCTGCCTTGGCTGAAAATGAAAAATTAGAAAATGAAATTGCTGATTGGGAAAGAGATTATGAGATCCTTGAAGATAAATCTGCCATTGAAGTGAGTTGGGAGTTTTTAAATTCTTGCCATGATACCCTCGTTGAAGTTAGCCAGGAAAATTTTAACTTAAAATCTGGGTTAGCCAAAATCAAGGAGGCTCTCGAGAAGACTCAACAGAACCAAGATTTTCCCTCTCCCGTGGCTGAAACTCCTGAACGAGTTGAAGATGATACGGGTATCCCCACTCTTTCAAGCCAAGTTGAGCCCGCTGCTGTTGATGTCCCTGTTTCAGTTCCTTCAAGTTCTCAGTAAAAAGTTTGAATACCTTTGTTTTTTTTTTTTTATTTTCGTGGTTGGTTGTAACCCTTGGTCTTTTTAAGGGCTTTGTGGAAAATGTTAAGTCCCCAGACCTTTTATGGGGCATTTTATTTAAACAACTTTTCGGTTTAGGACTAAGTCCATACTTAGTCTAAACTGTTTTAATATTATGAAGTTTCCGTTGCTGTCTAAACTTCTATTTTGTTTATTCTCGCCTTTATTTTTAAGGACTTACTGAATAACTTGCATTTTTATTTTGTAAAATGCTTTTTTTTTCTCATGAATGTCTTAAATCAATCATGAATTATAAAAGAGGGCCCTTTTATATTCTACACTTAATGAAGAAGACGTCTCAACTTCATAATGGTGTTAACATACGATAAAAGAAATAGGAATACACATGTTTCTTGAAATAACTTTGACAAGTTTTTATTTGAACTTTGCCAAGTTTTAAGCAACACTTTACATGTATTTAAATAACATCTATAACTTTTTCGTAACCGTTTTTCTCATAACAGATTTTTAAAAGAAGGAATTAAAATACAAGGTTTTTATGTAATAACCCATTTTAGTACATGTACTTTAAATACAAGGTTTTTTTATAACCTGTTTTGGTACATTGATTTTAACCTAACTATAGTAAGGTTTTGTCCTGGCCTTGGCTCGTGGCTATACTTTCATTAGCTTTTGCTTGTTTTTGCTCTTTAGTTATGTCTTTGAATGAGTTGATTTCTTGAATTTTTTATTGCTTCTCAATCTTCTTTGTCTTCTTTATGCTTTTTTTTACGTATATATCATATAGTCCCCCAAGTGTTTGAGCATTGAAGCATGAAATCTCGAGCACTTGACTGTTCCTCTCATTTGGTCCTTTCCCTGAAAAGGAAAAACACACGGGACTCGGAGGCGATTTTAGATGAAGACTGCTTAACCCGTCTGAATTTCTATCAGAATAGTTGTAACCCTAGACCGGGAATTTTAATTTATTCCACGTGCCTTGCAGGTCGTGATTCATCATTTAGTACGGGCTAGCTTTTTGCCTAGCATCTAAAATCGTTAGTAAAATTTTAACAATTCAAAAACAGAATTTTAAAATGAAGATACCTGACCGTGGGTATTCTTTTAGAAATAGTATCTCTTCAGGTGAACGGCATTCCAATGTGAAGGTAATATCTTGCCGTCCATAGTCTCTAGCTCGTATGCTCCTTTGCCCGCAATACCATGAATCTTGTATGGTCCTTCCCAAGTTGGACTTAATTTTCCGGTATTGGCCGTCTTCGTGGATGGAAAGACTTTCTTGAGCACGAAGTTCCCAATCTTGAAGTATCTTAATCATGCCTTCCGATTGTAATATCGTTCAATGACTTGTTTTTGTGCTGCCATTCTTATTAATGCAGTTTCTCTTCTTCCTTCAAGTAGGTCAAGGTTTATGCGCATTTCCTCTTCATTAGTTTCTTCTGACACCTGCGTATACCTCGTGCTTGGTTCCCCTATTTCAACTGGAATTAAAGCTTCAGCCCCGTACACCAATGAAATGGTGTTTCACCTGTGCTTATTTTGTTGTTGTACGATATGCCCATAAAACACCAGGTAGTACTTCTGGCCAATTACCTTTAGATTCTTCTAACCGTTTTTTTTAAATGTTGATAATGACTTTATTTGTTGACTCAGCCTGTCCAATACCTACTGGATGGTAAGGCGTGGACGTGATCCTTTTGATTTGTCAACTTTGTAAAAATTCTGTGATTTGAGCGCCTATAAATTGTGGGCCGTTATCACACACGATTTCCTTTGGTACACCGAACCGACATATGATATTTCGCCAACTGAAATCTCTGACCTCTTTTTCCCGTACCTGTTTAAATGCACCTGCTTCTACCCATTTAGTAAAGTAATCAATGAGCACCAGTAGAAATTTTACCTCTCCCTTTGCTTGTTGTAGTGGTCCTACGATATCCATCCCCCACTTCATAAAGGGCCATGGTGCAATGACCGGATGTAATAGTTCCGCAGGTCTATGCATGTTGTTTCCATATCTTTGGCACTTATCACATTTAGCCACGAAATTCTCTGGTTCTTCTTCCATTTTAGGCCAATAGTAGCCTGTTCTAATCATGGTTCTTACCACTGATCTTCCTCCCGCGTGATTCCTACATTGCCTCTCGTGTATTTCTCTCATTACATATTTTGTTTGAGAAGGTCCGAGGCATCTTGCTAAGGGGCCACCGAACATTTTTCGATAAAGATTACGTTGCTTCAAACAATATCGTGCAGCCTTTTTCCGAAGCGCGTGGGCTTTTTTCTTATCTTCAGGGACGGTACCATACTGCAAAAAAGGAACAATCTTTTTCTCCAATCCCAGGTTAAATTGTTGAAATTTACCTTATTTTTGTCCGGATCAAGTACCGAATGAAACAAATGAATTACGGAAGCATTTTCATTGCTTGCCACGTCCGCCGCAGATGCGAGATTAGCTAGGGAATCTGCTTCGACATTTTCATCTCTCGATATCTGTGTGACTTTCCAGGTTTGAAATTGTCTAATTAAATCCCGTACCTTCTCCAAATACTGCTGCATTCGTGCCTCCCTGGCCCTATAAGTCCCCAGCATTTGGTTAACCACGAGCTGCGAATCACTTTTGATTACAATTTGATTAATGCCAAGTTCACGTGCCAGTTCCAAACCTGCAATCACAACTTCATACTCTGCCTCATTGTTAGTTATAGAATGGCATTTTATGGCCTGTCGAATGGTTTCACCCGTAGGTGGCGCCAACTTCTAATCCTGCACCATTCACGTTAGATGAGCCATCCACAAACAAGGTCCAAATTCCTGGATTAGACCCGTTGAACACTTGTCATTTTTTTTTCCGCTTCTAATTGTATTTCTTGGCTAAAATCAGCTAAAAAATCTGCTAATACTTGAGATTTTATCGCGGTTCTGGGTTGGTATGTGATTTCATATTCACTTAGTTCTATAGCCCATTTAGCTAACCTACCAGACAACTCATGCTTGTGTAATATGTTGCGTAATGGATAAGCAGTTACTACAATAATAGGATTGCATTGAAAATAAGGTCTTAGCTTTCTAGATGCCATGATCAGTGCAAGTGCAAGTTTTTCTAATTGAGGGTACCGCGTCTCCGCATCTAATAATGATTTACTGACATAATAGATTGGAGACTGTTTACCTTGGTCTTCACGAACTAGAACAGCACTTACCGCTACTTCTGAAACAACAAGATAAATGAGCAAACTTTCTCCAACCTTTGGTTTTGCGAGCAACGGCGGATTTGACAAGTATTTCTTCAAATTTTTGAGCGCCTGTTGACACTCTTCAGTCCATTCAAACTGACCTTGCTTTTTAAGAGCTGAAAAGAATTTAAAGCACTTTTCGGATGATTTGGAAATAAATCTCCCCAAAGCTGCAATTCTTCCTGTCAACCTCTGTACTTATTTTTATTTGTAAGTACATCAGGGATTTCTTCAATGGCTTTAATCTGCGCTGGATTCACCTCAATACCACGGTTAGAAACAAGAAAACCTAAAAACTTACCTGATGCACCTCCAAACGCACATTTCTCAGGGTTTAATTTCATATTGAATTTTCGTAATATCTGAAATGTATCCGATAAGTGCAATATATGATCTCCCGAGTGTTAAGTTTTAACGAGCATATCATCTATGTAGACCTCCATAGTTTTACCCAAGTGTTCTTGGAACATTTTGGTCACCAGTCTTTGATACGTTGCACCAACATTTTTGAGGCCAAAAGGCATTACTTTATAGCAGTAAGTCCCCCTGTCTGTTATAAATGAAGTTTTTTCTTCATCTAAAGGATCCATTTTAATCTGGTTATAGCCTGAATATGCATCTAACAAGCTTAACAATTCATGTCCTGCAGTAGCATCAATGAGTTGATCTATATGTGATAATGGAAAAGAGTCTTTGGGACAAGCTTTGTTAAGATCTGTGTAATCTACACAAACTCGCCACTTACCATTCTTTTTTGGTACCACAACAGTATTGGCTAATCAATTAGGATACTTTACCTCGCGGATAGATCCATTATTTAATAATTTTTGGACCTCATCTTGAATCACCTGATTTTTGAAAGTTCCTTGCTTTCTCTTCTTTTGTTTGATAGGTGGATAAGACGGGTCTTCGTTTAATTTGTGAGTCATTACCTCCGGTGGTATACCTGTCATATCAGAATGGGACCAAGCAAAACAATCTGCGTTAGCTTTTAAAACTTCAATCAACTTACGTTTTACGTCTGGGCTGAGATTGGCCCCTATGTAAATTTTCCTTTCAGGCCAATGTACAAACAATACTACAGCCTCCAGTTCTTCGATCGTTGTTTTGATATTTTCGTTTTCTTCTGGTTCTTCAATGG
This sequence comes from Nicotiana attenuata, assembly GCF_001879085.1. Taxonomy (NCBI): domain Eukaryota; kingdom Viridiplantae; phylum Streptophyta; class Magnoliopsida; order Solanales; family Solanaceae; genus Nicotiana; species Nicotiana attenuata. Next base: position 121,044 of record NW_017670611.1, read on the forward strand.
AGTCAGGCCGTGAATCTACATCTGTTCGCCCTTGTTCAGTTGAGGTTTGCGTTGTGGTATCCTCAACTGAATACTGTAATTGCTATTTTTCTTCATTTCTCGTGCTTGAATCTGCTACGGAGTTAATGTTCCTAGATGTCTGTTGATCTCCACGGATTTGACATATTCCCCATGGTGATGGAAATTTAATGACTTGATGTAAGGTCGACGGAACAACATCCATCTCATGGATCCATGGGCTCCCTAGAATTATGTTGTAAGCCATTTCCAGCTCCACTACCTGAAACTTTGTATCTTTGACAACTCCTTCTGCGAATGTAGTAAGTATTACTTCCCCTTTCGTCACGACGCTAGAATTGTCGAACCCGGACAAAGTATGCGCCTTGGGTACTAATTTGGCTTCAGCTTGCATCTCGTGTAGAACTCTTAGCAGAATAATATTCACAGAGCTACTTGGATCAATCAAAACTCGTTTCACATTAGTGTCATGTACAAGTAAAGATATTACCAGTGCATCGTTATGTGGAGTTAATACGCCATCCGCATCTGCATCATCAAACGTAATGCTTTCTTCCTCTAAGACATGTCGCACCCGCTTCCCGTGGGTAATCGTGACTTTGGATACTTTATTTGCTGCTGTATACGTCACACCATTGATTTCTTCACCTCCGCTTATAACATTAACGGTCCTTTTTGGGGAGGGCGGTTTTGGGGGCTCCTGCCTATTCTTCATGTATGCTTGCTTTCCTTTCTCGCTGAATAACTCAGTGAGATACCCTTGCTTCAACAGATGATCAACTTCACCCTGTAGTAACCTACAATCTGCCGTTTTGTGACCATGATCGTTATGAAATTCACACCAGTGTTCGGGATTGCGCCTGTTTGGGTTTGACCTCATCTCTTTTGGCCACCGCACCTTATCACCCATGCTTCTTAAAACAGCAACGAGCTCGGAAGTGCTTACATTAAAATTATAACCACCGAACCGCGCCTTCAAATTTCTATCATCATCTCGTGACTCTCGCGTGTTGCGATCATTTCCATACCTAGATGATGAACCCGATTCTCTATTTCTAGATCTATGATCGTACCTTGAATGATCATGCTTGGACCGTGAATCTTTTCCAGCTGGGCCCATATATGGTTCGTACCTGTTTTTACCTGATCTTTTTTCTGTTTCCGCCCGTCTCAAACTTACCTTTTCTTCTTTTTGAGATCGTGAGATAATATCTTCCTCGATCCTTAACTTCGTGCTATATCGGTTGTAGACGTCATTCCATGTTGTTGCTGGGAATTCACGAAGACTTTCCTTGAGTCGCCTCGTGGCTTCTGAGCTTTTTTCATTCAAATTACTGGTGAAAGCTATAGCTGCCCAATTATCTGGTACACGTGGTAGCGTCATTCTTTCACGCTGGAACCTATCCACGAACTCTCTGAGCAACTCAGAGTCCCTTTGTTTGATTTTGAAAATATCCTCCATTCTCTTTTCGACTTTTTGAGCTCCCGAATGTGCTTTGATAAATGAATCTGCAAGCTCAGCAAAAGAATTTATAGAATTTTCGGGTAAAAGAGAATACCATGTTAATGCTCCCTTAGTGAGCGTTTCTCCGAATTTTTTGACCAATACTGATTCAATTTCTTGTTTGGTCAAGTCGTTGCCTTTTACGCCAGTTGTGAATGCAGTCACGTGGTCTCGTGGATCAGTTGTTCCATCATACTTTGGAATATCAGGCATTTTGAATTTCTTTGGAATTGGTAAAGGAGCAGCGTTTGGCTTCCAAGGTTGCTGTGAATATTTATCCATATCTATTCCTTTGATTACGGGCGGTACTCCAGGTATTTGCTCTATGCGGTCACTTTGCTCCTTAAACTGTTTCTGCAATGTTAGAACTAAATTTTGTAAATCGGAATTGACTATGTTACCTGGTTCTCCCTCTCGTGATTCACTGGGGATTCCACCACTGCCTGAATTAACAAGCCCAGAACGAGGGTTTTCCAAAGTGTTGGTATTTGGAACTGGTGTTGATGGTGCAGCAGGTAATTGGCTGGCAAAAGCTTCAAGAGCTTTATTGACCTGTTGAGCAATCAACTTCTGCAAAGCTTCATTGATAGCTTCATCGTTCTTAAATTGAGTATTTGCATTTGAGTGAGATCCATCAAGAGTTCCTTCTCGAGATCGACGAGGCGAACTTTGTGGAGAAGGGATCAGAGTGTGAACATCTTGTGGATCCCCTTGGAGTTGATGGTTTCCTTGATTTTCCCTGGGTGTTATCGTTAACATTTGACATGATTGTTGATGTAACGAAATAGATAAGGTTAAGAAAGAATAGATTATCAGATTCCCGGTAACGGAACCAATTTGTTTAACCGAAAAATGGGATTTCAGTCAAAGCTTTATTTTTAGAAGAACTCGGGTTACTGATAATCGGAAATGAATAAAAGAAATGGATTTTGATAATCTATAGATAGCAGAAAACAAAGTAAACCAGTATATTCAGATGATATTGTGTGTCTACAAATGATCAGTATTCTCCCTTTTATAGCTATTTTTAAGTTATACGTTTTGCCTTTGTCATAATAAGGTCATTAGGAACGATTAAAGGCATTAAACGCTACGTTACATAATCATTGCAATTTAATACAGATCCTCTAACGTTTTCAGTATTTAATGCTTATTAAATACTGTATCTGGGCTCTCCTGTGTTGTCAGGTTCATTCTTCTCAGCTTTTAGACTTAAATAGGTACGAGCAACGAGTCTTTTGAATATTTGCTCGTGCCTCTTCTTGTGCTTCCGCTCGTATCTGTTGCAACTCGTGCCTCTTTGCTTAATCACCATTCTTTGACCTGCCTACGTGTCATGACATGTCATCTTTCCATTACTTCGATATGCATAAACTCAGTTTTACCCAATACAGGGATGTATTTGTTTCTATTGTTGATTCCCTTGCCGGGATGTATTTGTTTCTATTGTTGATTCCCTTGCCGGGATGTATTTGTTTCTATTGTTGATTCCCTTGCCAGGTGTATTTGTTCTACTGTTTGGGTGAGGAAAGAGTGATAAAGATGAAGGGTGATGCCGTGCACATTTACATTTATATTGATGCATATGGTGAGGAAGAGAGATAAAGCACGAAGGGTGATGCCGTGCACATTTATATTATTCATATGGTGAGGAAGAGTGATAAAGCATGAAGGGTGATGCCGTGCACATTTACATTTATATTGATGCATATGGTGAGGAGGAGAGATAAAGCACGAAGGGTGATGCCGTGCACATTTATAATATTCATATGGTGAGGAAGAGTGATAAAGCACGAAGAGTGATGTCGTGCACATTTATATTACTCATATGGTGAGGAAGAGTGATAAAGCACGAAGGGTGATGCCGTGCACATTTACATTTATATTGATTGCATGGTGAGGATTGAGAGTTAAAGCACGAAGGGTGATGCCGTGCACTTTCTGTTTGCTGTGTTTATTTGTTGTTACCAATTCAAGTGTTTTAACTGTTTAGACTCCTTTACTGCTGTGATCCTTTGTGTTGGAATTCATAGTGTTTTCAATACCTCGCCGTATTTATATATACATATTCCAATACTTCAAAATTGTCACATTTTTAATTCAATTAGTTACTCAATTAAATTCCCTTAAACCGTTTGAAGTTGTAATTTACTTAAAAAGGAATTTATACTAAGTTAATTTATTGAATCCCATGTTAAGGTAATAATTCATTCAATGTTGTATTTTAAATTGAAAATGGTAGTTTCTTTATTCAAATGATTTCTAAAAATAACTTCATCTTTTCTTGCTAAATTCCTAATTGGCTTAGAAGCTGTACTCTACTTTATGTTATGTAAATGAGACTCCTGGAATATCTTAATTGCATTAGTTATGGGTCCTATGTTGTAACGACCCGACCGGTCGTTTTTAGAATTCACGCCTCGATCCCCTATTAAACTACTTCCCCTAAGTTTATTCTGCTATTTTGGTTTGCCGGGATAGTCGGTGTTGGGATTCGGAGTGTTTTGGGACACTTAGTCCCTAAATGAGAGCTTAAGAGTTGAAAAATGGTCCGTAATCAGAACAATATGAAGACGACCTCGGAATGGAAATCCGATGGTTCCGTTAGCTCCGTTAGGTGATTTCGGGGTTGGGAGCGTGTTCGGAATGTATTTTGGAGGCTCGTAGCTCATTTAGGCTTGAAATGCCGAAGTTTGAATTTTTGAAGTTTCCGGTCCGATAGTGAGTTTTTGATCCGAGGGTCGGATTGGAATTCCGGAAGTTGCAGTAGCTCCATCATGTCATTTGGGATGTGTGTGCAAAATTTCAGGTCATTCGGGCGAGGTTTGGTTAGGTTTTTGATCGAAAGTACGTTTTGTTGGAATTTGAAGTTCTTAGGCTTGAATCTTTGATTTAATCGGACTTCCGGTGTTGTTTTAGGTGTTTTAAGGATTGGTACAAGTTTGAATGAGGTATTAGGTGTTATTGGTGCTTTTGGTTGAGGCCCCGGGGGCCTCGGGATGATTTCGGGTGGTTATCGGCAAAATTTTAGAAGTGTTGCAGCAACTGAAGTTTTTCCCTTCTGGTACTTTCGCTTCTGCGGCTTGGGAACCGCAGAAGAGGCCTTAGCATCGCAGGAGCAAATTTGGGCTCCCTCAGCTTTTTCCGCAGGTGCGGAGGATCTACCGCAGATGCGGTTACGCACCTACGAGGCTTCTATCGCAGATGCGGCCCTGGGTCTTTTGTGAGAAACCGCAGAAGCGGTGAGTATTTTGCAGAAGCGGCAACCGCAGGTGCGGTTTAAGACCGCAGAAGCGGAACCCTAGATTTTTAATGAAAACCGCAGAAGCGGCTCGTGGTCCGCAGAAGCGGGACCGCTGAAGCGGAAATGACTGTTCAGAAATATCGATTTTGAGGGTTAAATTTCATAAGTTTGAAAATCGATTGAGAGCTCGGGAGAAGGCGATTTTGAGTGGGTTTTGAAGAGAAAATCACTGGGTAACATTTCCTTGATCCCTTTTCATTATATTTCATCATTATATAGCTAAATACATCATTGGAATTCGAATTTAGGATCAAAAGTTGGTTAATTTGGGGTAAAACTTCATACACCAAACTATTGGGTTTTGAGGGGGCATTTGACCTCCGATTTGGGAGATTTTTATATGGTTAGACTTGTGAGAGTACGAGGGTTTTGAAAATGTGAAAATTATTCGATTCCGAGACGTTGGTTGGAGGGGCATTTTGGTCATTTTATCTATTTTCGCGCCCTAGCTTTAATTTTTATAGTGGAATCAGTTGTTTGCAATATTATTTACGTTATGTAATTGAATTGAATAGATTTGGGCCATTTGGAGTCGGATACTCGTGGCAAAGGCGTGTTTTCTATTGATATTGAGCCGGTTCGAGGTAAGTGGCTTGTCTAACCTTGTGTGGGGGACTTCCCCTTAGGATTTGAGTCTTCTTTGTTGATTGTATTCCTTGTACGCGAGGTGACGAGTGCATGCTAGGATTTATTTGTTGGAAAATTAGCCCTCTTAGACTCTTAGATCCTTGTAGTCACCGAATATAAAGTTGTTCTTGATACGATTGAGTTCCCTGTTATTAGCTTCACCTTTACATGTCTTACTTGGAATTTATTTGCCCCTTTTTGGCTTATTCTTGTTGCCTAATTGACTTTTACTTGTTTCACTGTAGACATTACCCCTCTATAGTCACATTATCATTCCTAACTGCTTGTCTTTATTTGGAAAGCATTATTTCTATCTCTCGTGTAATTAATTGGTCTTAATTGGAAAGAAGTTAGATATCCTATATTCAGTTGATATTTCCTTAATTGTAATTATTTGATTCATGTTAACTTCCTTGTTGTTGAACTTAGTATTATGGAATCGTTGTTTCATATCATTTCTCCCTTGTT
>NW_017670611.1:127317-133774 GCF_001879085.1 Nicotiana attenuata
ATATTGTGATGCACGAGGTCTTTGCCGTGCTGTTGTTGTTATTGATGTTTTGCACATGCGGCATAATAAGGCGGGATATGTTATATGCTTATATGTGGGTTGCGCATGTGGCGGAATAAGGAGGGAACATTGTGATGCACGTGTGGCGAAATAAGGCGGTACCTATTATCTTATTATTTGCACACGTGGCGAAATAAGGTGGGCTATGTCAGGGGATGATTGTAGAGAATTGTGACGGCCTTTGGAGGCATTCCTATTTGTTTAATAATGTGATTGTGGGTTGCTTACCGGTATGAGCTTTATCGCTTGGAAGTTGTAAGGAAACATCGTACGTGCGGTCCGTCTCCTTTTCGTGTTTACTAGCTGGTAGAATTTTGTTAGAAACATTTGCACAAGCATACACGTAGCTGAACACCCCTATTAGAGGTGAATTCCTCCTGATTTTGCTAAGAGTGGAGGTACGCCCTCGTTTATCCGTTATGTTAGTGAGAGTGGCCCTAGTTAGCCAGTTAGTTGTCGGTATGACCATGAGATTGATGGGGCACAAGATGCCAATTGTTAGATTTCAGATGCTGGGTCTTCGCGAGTTGTGGTTTGTCCGAGACTTGGTGAAATTGTGGAAAGAGTTGGATAAGACCTTTGTGAACATCATTGTAGGATATGAGTTATTGACTTGTTTTCCCATTGCTGTGTTGTGACCTTAGGATTTGGATTGTGATTCTGCCGTCATTTCCTATCCTCATTTATTATATCCTCGTTGTTACTTGTTGTATTTTTCCCCTTATTGTGAATTGTAGCATTCTTGGTCATTCATGCAGTCTTTACATATTTATATGTCATTTCCATTGTTCCTATGATTATACTGTTTATTGACCAATAGGTGCCTTGACTGTTCCTCGTCACTACTCCACCGAGGTTAGTCTTGATACTTACTGGGCACCGCCGTGGTGTGCTCATGCTACTCTTCTGCACATTTTTGTTGTGCAGATACAGGTACTCCCACTCAATTCTGTCAGCCTTGGAAGGAGGCGTATCGGTGGAGACTTCGAGGTATATCTGCTACGTCCGCAGACCGAGGAGTCCCTTTCCAGTTTTCTGTAATAAGTATAGCTCTTTCAGCATTTCTCCTCCTTTGTATAGATATTCTTGAGTCAGAGCCTCTTATGTATCCCTTAGCTTGTGATTTGTGAGTTTCCGGGTTTTGGGAATTGTTTTAAACTTGTGATATTGAGTTGTACTTGCCATGCGGCATTCAGTACAGTTTCCTTTAGATATTTGATTCGATTTTCTCTATTTTTCCGCAATTATTATATTTCCGCAAATGTTAGGCTTACCTGGTCATGGGGACCAGGTGCCGTCATGACATGTTCACGGTTGGTGAACTAGGGTCTTGACAAGTTGGTATTAGAGCTCTAGGTTCATAGGAGTCACAGATCACAAGCCGGTTTATTAGAGTCTCGTGCATCGGTACGGAGACGTCTGTACTTATCTGCGAGAGGCTATGTAACCGTTAGGAAAAATTCCACTTCATTAGATTTCCCTGTCGTGCGAGATTTTTGACATCTACAATCCTAAACCTCTGTCTTCTACTCTCTCACAGATGGTGAGGACACGTACTACCCGTGGTGATCAGGCACCCGCGCCCCCTGCTGCAGCCGTCGGAGATCGGGGCCGGGGTAGAGTTCGAGGACACGCACGTGGTGCAGCGAGAGCACCTGCGCGAATTGCCGCTGAGGTAGCACCAGCAGATCCAGTCGGAGCCTAGGCACTTGACACGCCTACTGCTACTACTACTCCAGCCCTTCAGGAGACTTTGGCACAGTTCATGAGTATGTTCACCACTTTGGCTCAAGCAGGATTGCTTCCCCTTGCTGCAGCCACATCCCAGGCCGGGGGAGGAGCACAGACCCCCGCCGCCCGCACTCCTGAGCAGCGAGCGCATGTTAAGCAGGTCCCAGAGATTATTCCTGCGGCACCAGTTCAGCCCGAGGGCATGGCAGTAGCTTCCGAGCAGGAGCAGATGAGACTAGAGAGGTTCAAGAAGTATGATCCTCCGGTGTTCAGTGGATTAGCATCAGACGATGCCTTGGGGTTTCTTGATGAGTGTTACCGTATTCTCCGTACTATGGGTATCTCTGGATCGAGCGGGGTTTCTTTCACTACTTTTCAGCTTCGAGGAGCCGCTTATGATTGGTGGCGCACCTATGAGTTAGACAGCCCAGACGAGGCAGCTTCACTGACTTGGACCCAGTTTTCAGATATGTTTCTGAGAGAGTTTGTTCCTCAGAGCCTCAGGGATGCATGGCGCGCGGAGTTTGAGCATTTGTGCCAGGGTGCTATGATCGTCTCGGAGTATGCTGTCCGTTACACCAGTTTGGCTAGACACGCCTCAACCTTGGTTTCTACTGTTCGCGAAAAGGTTCGTCGATTCATTGAGGGGCTCATTCCTAGCATCAGGTCCAGCATGGCCCGTGAGTTGGAGATGGATATTCCGTATCAGCAGGTGGTGAATATTGCTAGGAGGATAGAGGGTATGCATGCTAAAGAGAGAGAGGGCAGGCAGGGTCATGAGGGAGAGAGCAGCCGAGATCAGGAGAGAGAGCTTGAGGAGGCGAGGAGGCCTCGTAGGCCGGTGAGATATACTGGTCCTTATTTTGGAGGCAGGGTGCGTCATGGTAGAGGTTTTGCGGGTCAGCCAGTTCTGTTCGCACTTCAGGCTTTGCATGGTGAATCAGGTGTTCATAGGTCTCGGAGTACCCACATCGCACAGTTCCCACCGCCCCGTCAGTAGAGAGGGTGCTTTGAGTGTGGAGATATTAGCCACATGATGAGAGATTGTCCCAGACTTCGGACCGGTGTGTCCCAGCGAGGTATTCAGGCAGGTAGAGGGCGCCCAAGAGGGGGAGGCCTAGCTCGTTGATGTGTTTCATATAGTAGGCTTGAGGCCGGTGCGCCAGTTGAATGTCATTCAGGTACGGATTCGGTTTGTTATAGAGGGGCACTATCTGTAGTTCACCACAGTTCTGCTTATCGGGGTGAGTTCCCTTATTTGTTGTTCCATTTATGAGTGCGTTTCATGATTGTACTCTGTCTACGTGATTATTCTGTTGGGAGGTTCTATGAGTGATAGCCGTGTCTATCGACCGTTCCTAGTTGTTGTCGAGAGTTATGAGGCTAGTAGTAAATTCATGTTGTCTGTTTCGGTAGGTTTGATGTGATCTCTGAGTATTCTTGGTTACGAGCTGTGATTTCTATGCTCCACCGATGTGGGAGCCAGCCTGTGTTGTAATTGTAGACGGAATTGATCTAGTGAGAGTTTCTAGATGGGTGTATGTGTGCCCTACTTGTGATTCAGTAATGAGGGCGGGACCCTCGTGATTTCAGGTGATTTGATATGTTGAGACCGGGCTGTGTACTGCGGAGAGGAGTTATATCAGTATAAGATCATTGTGAATCTTTTATATGGTTTCATTCTTTCTTGTTAGATGTTTTGTCGATTTGTGTTTTAGAAGAAACTGTGCTAGTTTGATTTGTTTGTTAGTTCCTTATGTGTTTCCTTTCTCATATTCAGTCATTCCCGTTCTATGCTTCTTGAGTTTTAGCTTGTGGGGTGTGTACCCGTTGGTGTTGGCTGAGATTTGGTTATTCGGGTGTTTTGTTATGCGGTTTTCGTGGTTATTGTATCATCGCCAGTGTTGTGGAGGTTTGAAAAGAGTTCATGTCGAATATGAGGTTTATGGCCGGTACGGATTTGATCTCAGGCAAGTATTGCTATTAGAAAAATTATTGTGGGCCTATGTGTGATATGTCGTGTGGTGTGGTTGTACCCTGTGTGCGTTGGCTTGTATTGAAGTAGCTGGTTCAGACTGATACCGGATATGGATTTAGGATCGGGTCTTTTGGAAACGGACGGAAGGTGAGAATTCTGGCTTGAAGGCCTATTGGTATTGTTAGAAAGGTTAAATTTCAGTTGAGATGGTGTCGTCAGGCTTAAGTGGATTGGGGTGACGTGGGATCACCCGCGGGTGTATGTTGGAAGTGCGCACTCAGTGACTTGAAGACTCCAGGTATGTTCTCTATGCTCGTTCGAGGACAAACGAACGAATGTTTAAGTGTGGGAGGATGTAACGACCCGACCGGTCGTTTTTAGAGTTCACGCCCCGATCCCCCATTAACTATTTCCCCTAAGTTCATTTCTGCTATTTTGGTTTACCGGGACGTTCGGTGTTGAGTTTTGGAGAGTTCTGGGACACTTAGTCCCTAAATGAGAGCTTAAGAGTTGAAAAATGGTCCGTAATCAGAACAGTGTGAAGACGACCTCGGAATGGAAATCCGATGGTTCTGTTAGCTCCGTTAGGTGATTTCGGGGTTGGGAGCGTGTTCGGAATGTATTTTGGAAGTACGTAGCTAATTTAAGCTTGAAATGCCGAAGTTTGAATTTTTGAAGTTTCCGGTCCGATAGTGAGATTTTGATTCGAGGGTCGGAATGGAATTGCGGAAGTTGCAGTAGCTCCGTCATGTCATTTGGGAGGTGTGTGCAAAATTTTAGGTCATTCGGACGTGGTTTGGTTAGGTTTTTTGATCGAAAGCGTATTTTGAAGATTTGGAAGTTCATAAGCTTGATTTTTGGTTTGATCCATCGTTTCGATGTTGTTTTATGTNTATTGCCTTGTTTAACCTGTCTTATCTCACTGATGTACTCATTATTACTGTCAGTTTTTTTTTCATACTGTTAATTTATTATTATATTTTATCTCAGTAGGGCCCTGACCTTCCTCGTCACTACCCAACCGAGGTTAGGCTTGGCACTTACTGAGTACCGCTGTGGTGTACTCATGCCCTTCCTGCGCATGTTTTTTTTTTCATGTGCAGATCCAGGTACCTCCACTCAGGCGCACTATCCTTGAGGCGAGGAGAGCTACGGAGACTTCGAGGTATATCTGCAGCGTCCGCAGACCGAAGAGTCTCTTTCCTTATTCTATCTGTAGTGTTTCGATTCTATAATACTTTTGATGTAGACATTCTGGAGATTAGAGCATTTACAGTATTTCTATTAGCCTGTGGTTCCCGTGAGTTTCCGGGTTTTGGGATGAGATTGTAGACTTCCGCATTCTGTTTTTGAGTTGTATATGCCCAGTGGCACTTATATACCGTTTTCTTCTAGCTTTGCTTAATTTAATTAAATGTTTCCGCAAGTTATATTAATTTCCGTATTGTTAGGCTTACCTAGTTGTAGGAACTAGGTGCCATCACGACATGTTCATGGAGGGTGAACTGGGGTCGTGACACCTCATCTGTCCAGCATCCTGAGGATTTGTTCATCTCGTTTTCCAGAATCGTCATGAAGCAAAGATTTGCTATCTCTTCGTGTTCTGAACTGTCTTCATCACTCCAACTTCCAAAAGATTTGTTCTTGTTAAAGCCTCTAGAGATTTTTCTTTTTAGTTCTACGCACTCAGCTTGAATGTGTCCAAATCTTCCACACTCATAGCATTTTCCATCATTCTTGTCCTGTTCGTTAGATCGTCTGGGCGGAATTCTTCCTTTCTTTGTATTTCTGAACCTCTCATTAAGCCATCCATGTTTCTTGGTAACATAGCAATCTCTTCTTGTAGAGCTTCAGGATCATCATCAATTTCATTTTCAGCTATTTCAGTTGAAGCCTTAAATGCGACTATTTTCTTTTTTTCTTCTTGACTAGTCTTCTTAAGATGCGTCTTTTCAAAGGCTATGAGTTCTCCTCGTAGTTCATCATATGATAATTTGTTTAGATCCTGAGATTCAAGTGTGACTACTTTGGTCTGCCAGGTGGTTGGCATGCTTCTGAGAATTTTCCTAACTTGATCACCACTAGTATATGGCTTGCCAAACGCCTTTAGATCGCTAATTATTTTGCTGATCCTGGCAAACATCTCTTCAATAGATTCTTCTTCTTTCATTGAGAAGAGTTCGTAATCATGAACCAACATGTTGATAGGTGTTTCCTTTACTTTGCTGGTTCCTTCGTATGTAACCTCAAGCTTGTCCCACATTTCTTTGGCTGTGTCACAGCTAGAGATTTTCTCATACTCTTTACCACTTATAGCATTGTGAAGCAGATTTCTCGCTTTACTGTTAACTTGTACCACTTCCATTTGCTCTTTTGTATATGAATCCATATCTTCAGGATCAGCAAGTGGTGGAGTAGCAGCTGGTAAGGGATAGTTTCCCTTTTGATGACTCTCCAAACTTTAACGTCATAAGCCTTGGCAAAGATCTCCATACGCACTTTCCAGTGAGAGAAATGCTGTCCATTGAAGTATGGTGGTCTAACTTGTGAAGTTCCTTCCTGGAAGAGAGCTCCTATGATAACTTGATTTGCCATGATCTTTTCTCACAAGTTGTTAAGCAAAAGTTGAATGTGAGCCTTGCTTTGATACCAATTGAAAGTACAAGAGGGGGGGGGGGGGGGGGGTTA
>NW_017670611.1:133794-176739 GCF_001879085.1 Nicotiana attenuata
GGGGGGGGGGGGGGGGGTTGAATTGTATATTTTTAATCTTAATCTCTATTAGTTGACTAGTTTTTCAATTAGTTGACTAGATGCAATAACCTAACAATTATAATAGCAGAATATAAAACACAGAAAGTAAGTGCAGGAATTAAAGACACCGGAATTATATACTGGTTCGGATTCAATGTGAATCCTAGTCCAGCCCTCTTGGGTTGCAAGGGAGTTCTCTTTAGTAAATGCGTTTCTTCGAGTACAATGGAAATGACGTGATAACTCAGTTCCTATAACACTCGTCTCTTTTGATACAATGCCTCACCAGTGTTGTTCTCTTTTTTTTTCTCTGACTTGTTACACAACAGATCTTAGAGAACTACAATGTTTGTTTGCAGTAGAACAAAGAGAGGATTATTGGTTCGATCAAAGTATGTTTTGTCTAAGGCTTGATGCTGAGTATAAATACTTTGGTGAAGGCCGTTTGCTGACGAGACTTGACAACCCAAGAGATTTGATCCTTGGAAAGAGATTGATTCTTTCTAAGAATAAGATTGCTTGTCGTTGCTCTTCCTTGATGAGAGGAAATTTACAGCTTTCCTTCTATAGTTGTTGATGATGAGGGTTTACTCCTTGATTGTTGGTCCTTCCGAAATTTGCAGCTAAGCCAATCTTCTTACAGAATCTTCGATGCTTTTTGACTGCTTCAATCTTCCGGAGAATGTGCTGGCCTTGATTGATGCCTTAAGTTTAGGCTTGCTTAATTCTTTCCATCGCAGTTGTCCATGATTTCATAATCTTTGCTGATTGATTTTTTTCCTTAAGCATCCAGATTGACTTCATCAATCTCGTAAAAGTTCCTTGATTCCTTGATCTTCTCTAGTTGATTTCCTGCACAAATATATTATTTGCATCATTAAAATTAGATCTAACAAAGATTCTGGGAGGATCATCAATTATAATGTTAATCATTGATTCTACAGTTAAGAGATCCTGAAACAAGAAGAATATTTTCGTGAGTATTTGATAGGATTCACTTAAGATCCCATACTTTTTACATTAAATGAGGAAAGACTACAAGAAAACACGTAACTCCATATATATGAGCTGTTTAACCCCAACGAAAATGAACACTTGAGCTAATGGTCTAATTAAAGTCAATGCCAAATGAGAAGGCATAAACTTAGTCACCAAATAAGCTTTAAAAGGACCACTTGTGGAGCAGCTATAGTCAAGATATTTAGGATTCAGTTTAGAACATCATACTTTGATTGCGTAACCATACAAGATATTTAGTGAGATGATATGTTGTGAACCAAGCTGACTCCATAAGGGTTTATGAGCTCGAAGTAGTAAATGAGACTGAGTCAGTTGAGATTATTGAATTGAACAAAATGTTGAAAAGTTTTATTTGAAATCTAGGCCCATTTAACAAATGGTTAAAAAGGACTAGCGGTTAGAAAGAAGGAGATTGTGCGAATTGTGATGTTTAGCGTTCTCTCTCATTTCTGCATTGATTGTATCTTATTTTCTCATCCCTTTTGAATCAGTCTAATCTCACCTCCTTCTTCTAATCAGTTCTTCTATGTCATTTCTATTGCTATTTCCTTGTAATTGTGTTTCAGTTTTCTTGTGTGTGAATTTGTTATTTCGATTTTGTTTCATTGGTGCTTTCACTGAGAGAAGGGATCGATGCTACGGCGGTCACCTCAAATGTGTTTAGTATTGTCATATATTTGGGCAGTGAGTTCTGTTAACCTCCAATATATATATATTTTTTCTATTTAACCTCCAAGATATTGGACCTTCTCAAATTGAGCCTCTAAATAATAGTACTATAAATTTTAAAATAATATAATTATATCTTTAAGTTATGATATAAAACTTTAAGTAATTTTAAATAATATAAGTAAATGAATTTATATATACATATAAAATTATTTTTTAATAAAATATTTAAAATACGATATTTCAATTTTTTTTGGTAATAATATAAGTAGGTTTTAATGATTTGCTTTGCTTAACTTTGTTGTCAGGCTAAGCTTTCGAAGCTTACCAGAAGGGAAACAAAAGATGATGCAAAAATTTAAAGATGAAACCAATTAGTCATATGGGATACATTGGACGACTCTTCAACAGGTTTTAATTAACTCCTGCTCATAACACCCACAAGGTCAAGGATGAATACTATTCTGTATAAACAACAAGTTGTTGAGCAGTGTGCATTAATTAGCAGGCATGTGCCTCAGTCAGCTGCCTGGAAACAGGTCCATAAATAATCTAGCTATCATCGGCAAAAAACGGGTCCTCTTCGGTCTAAACGGGTTTTCATTCAGCAAAAACTCGTCTCCACTTCGAAATTATCTTACCAACTTCAAATTTTTAATTCATTTACCAATTAAATATACATGATAGTATATTTTAAGGTATATTATTGTTATTGATGAGATTAAACAATACTATTATACATGATTTATAATGTATAGAAACCACATACATACGGTACATTTCACAATATATGGAATATATATAACATATTTATCCTTAAGGCATTTTATTATAGGAATTTTTACCTCCTATAGCAAAGGTTAATACCTTATTTATTTTAAATAAATACCATTTATAAAAATTATATTCTATAGATACCTTTAATGTTTATAGCAAAATATCTAAATTTGGTTACCTCCTACTCCTAAGCTACTAAATACGCTATTCAGTTACACTATTTTCTTTCTCTCTCTACTTTGATACATGCCATTCTCTTACCCCATACCCTGAAAACACGGTGCTCAATCTCAAAATTCCTCTCACCCACATCACCTACCATTAGTCACAAACGGTGATTTTGCCTGGATTCTATTACAACCATTGGGCAAAAACATCATTAAATCTGTACAAAACAAGCCCTTAATTGAGGTTAATTTTATGTATTCTTTGATTCTGTTAACAGAAGAAGAAGAAGAGACCCATGGAACATACTACAGCCCCAGGTGGCGAAGAGCCGACATCGAGGTGCCAAACCTTCCCGTCGATGTGAGATGTAACGACCCGACCGGTCGTTTTTAGAGTTCACGCCCCGATCCCCCATTAACTATTTCCCCTAAGTTCATTTCTGCTATTTTGGTTTGCCGGGACGTTCGGTGTTGAGTTTTAGGGAGTTCTGGGACACTTAGTCCCTAAATGAGAGCTTAAGAGTTGAAAAATGGTCCGTAATCAGAACAGTGTGAAGACGACCTCGGAATGGAAATCCGATGGTTCTGTTAGCTCCGTTAGGTGATTTCGGGGTTGGGAGCGTGTTCGGAATGTATTTTGGAAGTACGTAGCTAATTTAAGCTTGAAATGCCAAAGTTTGAATTTTTGAAGTTTCCGGTCCGATAGTGAGATTTTGATCCGAGGGTCGGAATGGAATTGCGGAAGTTGCAGTAGCTCCGTCATGTCATTTGGGAGGTGTGTGCAAAATTTTAGGTCATTCGGACGTGGTTTGGTTAGGTTTTTTGATCGAAAGCGTATTTTGAAGATTTGGAAGTTCATAAGCTTGATTTTTGGTTTGATCCATCGTTTCGATGTTGTTTTATGTGATTTGAAACTTCGAGCGAGTCCGTGTTAGGTTATATGACTTGTGTGAGTGATTAGACGGGGTCCCGGGAGCCTCGGGTGTGTTTCGGATGCTCATCGGGTCATTTTCCTCCTATTTTGAACTGCTGTTGTTGCTGCTTCTGATATCCTTCTACGCGATCGCGAAGATTCTCCCGCGATCGCGATGCATTGTTGAAGACCACCTCGAAATCCTTCTTCGCGTTCGCATCTGTCTCATCGCGTTCGCGAAGCCCAGTTTATTTCCTCTTCGCGTTCGCATAGGCTTTCATGCGTTCGCGTATAGCAACTTCTAGACCTCAATATTTTCCTTCAACGCGTTCGCGTTCATGCTTCCGCGATCGCGAAGCACTATTTTTCTCTTCTCCGCGTTCGTGTTCTCATCATCGCGTTCGCGATGTACATTTCTGGGCCTTCTCGAATTTCCTCTATGCGATCGCGATCGTTGTTCCGCGATCGCGATGAACAAATCGCTGGGCACACAGAATTAAACCCCAAATTCAAGGGTTTCACCATTTTTATCACATTTTGACTTCTAGAGCTCGGCTCTTGGCGATTTTTGAAGGGATTTTCACCTGGGCGACTTGGCTAATTGCTTCTCACTCGATTTAGACCAATTTCCATGAATCTCCTCTTAATTTCATCCTTTAATTTCAGATTTTGAGTGAAAAATGGGTAAAACTTCATAGATCAAATTGTTGAGTTTTGAGGGGGTGTTCCACCTCCGATTTGGGAGATTTTTATATGGTTAGACTCGTGAGAGTACGAGGGTTCTGAAAATGTAAAAATTATCCAATTCCGAGACGTTGGCCTGAGGGGCATTTTGGTCATTTTGCCTAATTTCGCGCTTTAGCTTTGAATTAAATAGTAGAATCTGTTGCTTGAGATGTTAATTATAATGTGTGATTTAATTGAATAGATTTGGGACATTTGGAGTCGAGTACTGGTGGCAAGTACGTGGTTGCTAGTCGATTTTAGCCGGTTCGAGGTAAGTATCTTGCCTAACCTTGTGTGGGGGACTCCCCCTTAGGATTTGAGTCTTCTTTGTTGATTGTATTCCCTGTACGCGAGGTGACGAGTGCGTGCTCGGATTTATTTGTGGAAAATTTCCCTTTTAGGCTCTTAGGTACTTGTAATCACCGAATATGAAGTTGTTCTTGATACGATTGAGTTCCCTGTTATTAGTTCCACCTCTACACGACCGACTTGGAATTTATCTGCCCTTTTTGGTTATTCTTGTTGCCTAAATGACTTTTACTTGTTTAACTGTAGACATTTGCCCTTCTGTAGTCACATTATCATTCCTAACTGCTTGTCTCTATCTGGAAAGCATTATTTCTATCTCTCGTGTAATTAATTCGTCTTAATTGGGAAGAAGTTAGATATCCTATGTTTAGTCGATACCTCCTTAATTGTAATTATCTGATCCATGTTAACTTCCTTGTTGTAGAACTGAGTATTATGGAATCGTTGTTTCGTATTATTTCTCCCTTGTTGAGTTGTCCTTATTGCGCTTAGTATTTCCCTGTTACAGTTATTTCCTTGTACGTTAGTTGTACCGTCTTTTGGTGAACGGAATCTCTTGAGTTGATTCTCTTGCTTTGTTCCTGTATATATTGTCATTTGTTGATATTGTGATGCACGAGGTTTCTGCCGTGCGGTTGTTGATATTGTGATGCACGAGGTTTCTGCCGTGCGGTTGTTGATATTGTGATGCACGAGGTTTCTGCCGTGCGGTTGTTGTTGAAGGGTTGCACGAGGTCTTTGCCGTGCTATTGTTGTTATTGATGTTTTGCACATGCGGCGTAATAAGGCGGGATATCTTATATGCTTATATGTGGGTTGCGCATGTGGCGGAATAAGGTGGGAACATTGTGATGCACGTGTGGCGAAATAAGGCGGTGCCTATTATGTTATTAATTGTACACGTTGCGAAATAAGGTGGGCGATGTCAGGGGATGATTTTAGAGAATTGTGACAGCCTGTGGAGGCATCCCTATTTGTTTAATAATGTGATTGTGGGTTGCTTACCGGTATGAGCTTTATCGCTTGGAAGTTGTGAGGAAACATTCGTACGTGTGGTCCGTTCTCCTTTTCATGTTTTTTCTGGTTGGTAGAATTCTTGTTAAAAACACTTGCACAAGCATATACGTAGCTGAACACTCCTTTTAGAGATGAATTCCTCCTGATTTTGCTAAGGGTGGAGGTACGCCCTCGTTTATCCATTATATTTGTGAGAGTGGCCCTAGTTAGCCAGTTAGTTGTCGGTATGTCCATGAGATTGATGGGGGCATAGGATGCTAATTGTTAGATTTCAGATGCTGGGTCTTCGCGAGTTGTGGTTTGTCCGAGACTTGGCGAAATTGTGGAAGAGTTGGATAAGACCTGTGTGAACATCATTGTAGGATATGAGTTATTGACTTGTTTTCCCATTGCTGTGTTGTGACCTTAGGATTTGGATTGTGATTCTGCCGTCATTTCCTATCCTCATTTATTATATTCTCGTTGTTACTTGTTGTATTTTTCCCTTATTGTGATTTGTAGCATTCTAGGTCATTCATGCAGTCTTTACATATTTATATGTCATTTCCATTATTCCTATGATTATATTGTTTATTGACCGGTAGGTGCCTTGACTGTTCCTCGTTACTACTCCACCGAGGTTAGTCTTGATACTTACTGGGCACCACCGTGGTGTGCTCATGCTACTCTTCTGCACTTTTTTGTTGTGCAGATACAGGTACTCCCACTCAGTTCTGTCAGCCTTGGGAGGAGGCGTATCGGTAGAGACTTCGAGGTATATCTGCTACGTCCGCAGACCGAGGAGTCCCTTTTCAGCTTTCTGTAATAAGTATAGCTATTTCAGTATTTCTCCTTTGTATAGATATTCTTGAGTCAGAGCCTCATATGTATCCCTTAGCTTGTGATTTGTGAGTTTCCGGGTTTTGGGAATTGTTTTAGACTTGTGATGTTGAGTTGTACTTGCCATGCGGCATTCAGTACAGTTTCCTTTAGATATTTGATTGATTTTCTCTATTTTTCCGCAATTATTACATTTCCGCAAATGTTAGGCTTACCTGGTCATGGGGACCAGGTACCGTCATGACATGTTCACGGTTGGTGAACTAGGGTCGTGACATGAGCTCTTGGGGAAGATCAACCTGTTCCCTAGAGTAACTTTTATCCGAAATCAGATACAATTTGAAGGATTTTGTAGGTTTATTGATCAAGGTTTGACGGAAGAACTTTATAAGTTTCCAAAAATTGAAGATACAGATCAAGAAATTGAATTTCAATTATTTGTGGAAACATATCAATTGGTCGAACCCTTGATAAAGGAAAGAGATGCTGCGTATGAATCACTCACCTATTCTTCTGAATTATATGTATCCGCGGGATGCCCGCCCCCGCTAGCTAACATAGAAATAGATTCCCGGATAGCAGTAGTCTCTATGTGAATCTCTTTCCGGACCTAGGTTGTTGTGTAGACGCTGCTGTTGTTTCCCCTACTCTCGACTATGCCTTCTCTCGGGATGGCTCTATTCCCGCGCCGGAGTTCTTTACCTCTGGCGTACCTCCGACAAATTTCGCTGCCGCTTCCCATTGGTCTCCGGATTTGTCCTCTGCTTTGTACGGGGTCGATGGGTTGGGAGCTCCTTATTTCTCTGTTAACTCTAACGGAGATATCTCCGTCCGACCACATGGTACGGACACTCTCCCTCACTAGGAAATTGACCTTCTCAAGGTTGTGAAGGGTTTTTGCTCGACGACGGATTCGCCGGAAATTAGCGTTTGTTCTTGAACAAAGACGACGAAGTTTGGGGCTGAGCAACTTGATTTTCTGTTAATATAATTCATTGTATTCATTGTCTTTTTTTTCATTGTAATTCAATGTATCTCGCTGTATTCCATGTATTTCATTGTATTCACTGTCTTTTTTTCATTTTTATTTCAATGTATCCCGCTGTATTCTATGTATTTCATTGTATTTACTGTCTCGCTATATGCCATGAATGTATTCATATGTTTTTTTTAATTAATATAATTTATGTATTCAGATGTATTATATAATTTCTTTGAAGATTGGTATGTTTTTGGGGTATTTTTCGGTTGAGAATCTTTTTTATAACTGAAAATACAAAATTTGTGTGCTATAATTGAGTTTTTAAGTTATATTAGGATTCTATTATGTTAATTGATTCACTTTCCGTTTAAAAACAGTGTAATTCCATGTTTCACGCCGTGAATACAGTCGAATACAATAATCTGTCCAACTGTAATCCCATGTTTCACGCCATGAATACAGTCGAATACAACAACTGATTAGTTGGACTTCCCTGATTCACGCTTATTTTTGCTACTGTATTCATGAATACAGTAGCTCAAATACATCTAATACATCTTATAACAACAGAAAACGTATCTACAATTCGTAATATAGCAAATAGTATCTATAGATAGCTAATTACCACTAAAAGATAGCGCTTTATGGAAATTTCTCTTTATTATACCATATGTGTAAATGGTTTATAATGTATATATACCACATATATTCTTACGTATCTTTTTTTTTTTAAGTATACAGGACGACATACAATTGTTAAATACAAAGTATGTCGATTATCCTTAAGATATTTCTTTTCTTTATCTGTATTTTATTTGTAAACATATTTGGAAGATAATAGTTGAGCTAAAAAATAGGAAACGAAAGATTGTAGTTGTTATACCTGATTCCCTCCGTTGATACAGGAAACTATTGTGGTGCTGTTAATATTAGTTGCCATACAAGATTCCTAAAGAGCCGAGAATGACAAAAAGTTGCTGCCATTTTTGTTTAGGCGTAATGGCTTTCTGGCCACTTTAATTTGTAGAGTTTTTGAAAGCCGATACACGAACTTTGGATTTTCCCATTTGAACATCTCCACTTGAGAAAATGTCTACTAATAAACACTTGTCATGGTGCATGCGACGATCGTTATTTTTCTCGCCCACCTAATACCTTTCACTTCCACTATTTTATCATCTTCTCACCTACAAAATAAGAACCATATGCAAAACCTTCCGTCTCTTTCTTCTTTTCTTTACCAGCTTTAACAGAGAACTTATTAGAAACATAATTAGTGCTACTAGCCGTCGATTTTCGCTTTCTTAAAACCGATTCTTGGTTCAAAATCGCAACAGGTTCTTCTTCTTCTGTCAAATCAATGAAGTGTTGTGATGATAGGCATAGGGTGGTGGAAGGTGGTGGTTCTGAATAAGTAGAAAGTGAAGAATTACGGCGAGGGCGTAGTTCCAGCGAAATTAGCTTCTCTGAAGAGAGTGGAAAATAATGGGTAGGAGGTAAGCGTACGGGGATGGAATAAATAAAGCTGAATTTGTTTTTCTATTTTTCAAATTAATTATTTATCTATTTTTTAATTATTTATTGTATTCACGCGCTTAATACCCATGATTAATACGCAATTGGTCACATCAGCTATAATATTGCCACATAAGCATAGTCAACGGTCAAAGGTGTTTAGTAGTAGACATTTTCTCAAGTAAAGGTGTTCAAATGGGAAAATCCAAAATTCCTGTATTGGCTTTCAAAAGCCCTACTAATTTAAGTGATCACGAAGCCATTTCGCCTTTTGTTTATTATGGACTGTTGCTATCATAATGTTAAATTTTCTAGAATAGTGCCTAGTTATCCTTTTTCCTCGATAAAACATGGGTTAACCGGCAGAGAATATGTATATCCATGTTATCCACGGCTTTTTAAATATGATCACTTTTGGGAGAACTCCTAGTCTCCCAAACTTGAGGAACCCCCAATTTGAGTTCTACAAATGTAAGAGTTAAACTCATTACTTATCCATTGGTTATCTATTTTCTAAATGGATAATATGGTTCTTAACCATGCCGTTTTTAAAAAGCTTATTAACCAACTCATTTTTTAGTGGATAATATGAATGGTTAACTGTTTTTTTAACCATTTTACCACCCCTAACTTTAAGTGACTAACAAACTGTTTTCCTTTTTCTTTCTTTTTTTGGTTGACCACCGGACTTGGGCAAGGTAGACAAATTCATGTTTACCGACTAGGAAAAGTAAACAGAATACGACCAGCTATTTATGTAAGATCCCCGTCTGAGTCCACTTAGAAGCCTAAATCAAATGACCTAACATCATACTTAAGATATATGGAAATTCATGGTACCAGTAACAGACACAAAAGCATTACCACCCCACATTCAGTTTAGATTCTATATTAAATTGAGTTAGCTTATATTACTGTTAGGGCTCCACCTCTTTGAGCGTGACATGACAACGAGAGCATTGTCATGGGCAGCAAGAACGTTGCCAAGCTAAGGTGTACGAGTAGCACCAAGGGAAAAAGGGAAACGAGCAAGTGATGACCAAGGCATCAAGGCATGAAGTGATGCCAAGGCAAGGCAAAAACGAAATGGGCCAAGGCATGCGCGCGAGGCAGACTTGTCATGACATTGGGGCGAAGCAAAGGGCTATGTGCGCGAGCAATGGCATGGGCAAAATGCGGCTACAATGCACCTAAGTACAAGGCATTGGCGCTTGATTCAAGCCAAGGCACGCACATGGGCAGCAAGCTTCAGATTGACCAAGTCAAGGGCGGTTACATAGCACATGTTGTGCACATGGGCAGCAGTTGGCCTTTGCTAAAAGCTGGCAGAATTGTTAGCACGTTTTTAGGGTCATGATTCCATTATTATTAGCATGATCTACAAGATCCTAGTAGTTGGGGGATGTCAACTACACTAGGCTAAAATAGTGGGTTGTGTGGGACAAGTGTCGAAGCCTAAGTGCGACAAGTGTAAGGCAAAGGGGTTGTCTCATGTTTATAAATGGGCAGCATCCTTATGCTTGTGGGGAAGGAGAGAAAAACGTGTATGAGTGCATGTTAAAGTCTGTTTTCAAGAGTGAAAACGTCTAAGGCTAAGAGTAGTCTTGTGACAAAATCTAAGGGTCAAGAGTGATCTTCTTGTACACGGCATTGTACTTCGAGTTTTCTTTGTATGCGTTAAATACAAAGTTGGGAAAAGAGTTGTTTGTAATTGTGCCTTGTGTTCTTGTTAATTTTCTGTTGCCTTTACTAAATTTCGTTGCGAAAATCAATTCCTAAATTTTCTATGTTAAAGCTGCCTAAAAATATTCTAAGTCCAAAGTTGCTGTAATTTTGGCCGAGTGTTGTGAGAAGGCTGAAGTCAAGTGCGGGACATGGCTGTCGCACATGCTGGTTTTGGTGGACAGAAAGCACGCCCGTGACAACTGGTATTAGAGCAGAGCAGGTTCGTGACGGAGACACAATGAACAGTGGCAGATTTCGTGGTCTTGTTCGAGAACATAGCCGGTGGTAACAACGAACTGCGGGAAAGGCTAACGAGACTGGAGGCATTGATTGGTAATGTTCCTAAAGGTGACGAATTTCAAACTCTCGTAACAAGGCTTGCCTACCTTGAGGCAGAATTGGCAAGGCTGAGTCAAGAGAATGCGGATCTGAAAAGCGAGACAGTGGTGTTGCGACGTGCTGTGGGTGAGGATGCTCCTCAACGTGGTGCTGATCGTCTCAAGGTAAAAATTTCTGAACCTAAGGCATTTGGTGATGCAAGGAGTGCACGTGAATTGGAGAATTTTCTTTGGGATATGGAGAAGTACTTTCATGCTATTTGTGTGCAAGATGAGAAGGAGAAAGTAACCCTGACTAGCATGTATTTGAGTGAAGATGCTAAGTTATGGTAGCGTACTTGTGTAGCTGAAGATGAAAGTCTGGGAAGGCTAAAGATTGAGTTGTGGGAGCGGCTTAAAAAGGAGTTGAAGGATCAATTCCTTCCTAGCAATACGTCTTGGATTGCTAGGGACAAACTGAAAAAGTTGTGGAAAACCGGATCAGTTAGAGCATATGTCAAAGAACTTCTTTGATGTTGAGCATAAGCAATATGTCGGAAGAAGACAAATTGCACAACTTCATGAGTGGGCTGCAAGAGTGGGCACAATTGGAGTTGCGTAGGCAGAATATTCAAAACCTCACAAGTGTTATGGCTATGGATGATGCATTGGGTGATTTTCACTTGGGTAAAGAGACTTCTGCTTCAAAGTCCAACGACAGAAAGAAGGACAAGGCAAAGGAGTGAAAAAAATGTGAAAATAACAATGCTAATGAAGACAAGGGGAAGGGAAAGCAAGAGGCTGGAACTTCAAAGAGCAAGGAGAAGGGCAGCAAATTCAGTGGTTGTTTCATTTGTGATGGGCCACATCGAGCAAGGGACTGCCCAGAAGGCAGTGTTGAATGCAATGACTGCCGCGGATAAGAGGGCTGCATTGGAGGCAATGACCGGTGTCAAACAAACGGTTGGTGTCAATGCAAATGTGGCTGAAGAGAGATGGGGCCAAGTGGCGTTGCTTGTCAACCCCTTAAAACTTCTAAATTGAGCCAAATTGACGCGGACGCCGAGTTTCAAAGGGTGCGGGTGGTTTGTTAGGGCTCCGCCTCTTTGAGCTTGACTTGACAACGAGAGCGTTGTCATGGGCAGCAAGAATGTTGCAAAGCTAAGGTGTACGAGTAGCACCAAGGCAAAAAGGGAAACGGGCAAGTGATGGCCAACGCTTTGAGGGAGGCAATGTAGCTTGGCAAAGGCTTGACAACGAGATGCGGGCTGACGGTGACACTTGAACATGGCAAAGGCATCAAGGCATGAGGCAGTGATGCCAAGGCAAGGAAAAAACAAAGTGGGCAAAGGCAGGCTAAGTGCAATGGAAGGCATGTTTCGCGCTCCATTTTCTTGCGAAAGCGGGCTTCGACCTGTGACAACTCTTTTAAAATGGTATTAAAAGAGAAGAGTCGCCACCTAACGATTTTTTAAGGTGCATTAGGGCACCTATTTGCAAATAACTCTGATTAGAACTAGTCTGCGCTACCAACGATCGGGTAAAGGTTCAAATTACCTCGGAGAAAAGGTGTTAGGCACTCTTCAAGGTCCACAAATGTGGTTCCGGCCAAATTTTAAACTATGTGAGATTATTTATTAGACTAAGTGATTGATCATACCAATTGACTAATTATTATAAATGATCAACTGGTTAAACATACACATTAGTTACTAATTGCACTAAGTAACAATTAAGTAAACAAACAATTTGAATGATAACAAAGAACGAAACGATTTCAAGGACCTTAGGCAGCAATACTTATAAATAATAAGCATCACAATAACGAAGAAGTAAAGCTACTAATTTTGAAGGTAAGACCTCTTCTATTATGTAATGATCGTTACATAAATTACCCTTGGGAACAAACTAAAATAAATTAAATTAAATCTAGATATCCCCATAGATGAAATAGATAAGGATGATCAGTTAAATAGTTAAAGGGGGCTTAAATTTTTAAGCTTAATGGATCAACTCCCGTGCAAAGTCTAATAAGACCTTTATAGCCAAAGTGCAATGACTATTCGGGCAATTTGTGTATCATGTCCGCTACCCTCATTACTATCTTTAAGTTCTTACCTAAAGCGCACTAGTTGATTCTAAATCGTGTCTTAATAGGTGTACCCGTCCCATTCCTATAGTCCAGGAGGCTTTGGACACTATTCTAAAGGGATGGTTCTAGACTTAAAGAAAAGCTCAGGTTTCTATTTTCTATTCTTATTAGCGTCACATAAAAGGAGCACATTGGGGCTTAAACAAGTAAAACATAAGGCAAGTAAGGGCTCATGTTGACCTCCTGTACAGTCACAAATCAAACTGGAATACACAATGAACGCGCGTACAACAAACTTAGAGATTGATTTATCATGGTCCATGAAAATAGATTTTAGCTTATTACCTCCTAATCTCCAGTATTCATTTTAAATCAATTGCTATTCCGTCATGTAAAGAAACACGTCAGAGACGTAAAATTGGATAACTCTTATCTAAAATCATTATTGACTTCTTTTACCAATAGTTCTTGAAGGCAGGATCTCAAGAGTTCAAAGCAGATTATTAATTACTCAAACTAAATTAAAGACAAACATTATGGGATAACCAGTTACCCGAGTGTTTTACCCTATGAGCTGGGTATCTAAACGAATTAAAATCCTAATGATCTGGTCTCTATATGACAAATATTGAGTTATATTCCATCAGAGAAAAACAAAACCCTACAAAAATATCAATCAAAGCTCTTTTAGGCAGGATGCATAAGCTAAATAAAAAAAAGTCGCTATCGCCTCTTAAACATGAAACTATGTGAGTTGCCAATTTCAAAAGACTGATATCACACGGGAGAGATTCGGACAATCATGGATTATTGCACCGATGTGAGTTTTGATTAGTAATTCCTAAGGCAATATTTTCTAGTATAAAATTAACTCAAACAGGGGTAAAATTGCAGCATATATGGAGATAAAAGAGATGTACCTTGGCATTTAAATTAGTATGCACTTCAATAGAAAGTCGTACCTTGCCAAGTGCGAACAAAAATGCACAAAGAGAGGGAAAGGGACAGAAAAAATAAAAAGACAAACTAGTCTATTCTACCAAACAACTAACACACAGAGGAATCGTAATGTGTCGTTTATGAAGCTAACCAGTAATGGAGTGCAGAATCAATAAAATAAGAAAACCAGAATTCCAAGCAATGATTCACGGAATAAGAGAGTCTAAGTTGAATTCCTCCTCCCCTATTAGCCTTTTGAAGACACGCTATTTATAGGGGGCAAAATCTTTGTTTGAATTTCAAAAAGAAGAATCAAAGGATTTTGATTTAGAAAAAATCAAATCTGTTCAGAGAATAGATGAATCTGTGTGATGGAATATGCAATAATTACCAATAAATGAGCTTGATATTCTTTAAAAGACTTCCTTGAATCTCTGCAATTTCCTTTCGAATTCACTCTTGAGCTACCAAAAAAGGAACGAGGAAGAGAAAAGAAGGCTATGATTTGGAGGAGATTGTACTTAACGGGTATAAATTGGAAAAGGAAGGAACTCAAATAAGAACAAATTAGAAAAGGAAAAGAAGAAGAAAATATAAAGAATATGAATAAATAAGAAAGTGTTATAAATAAAGTTAATGTATATGGATGTTCATTTAATACATCCATATATTTTATACAATGCACTACTTGGATAGATACACCTATTAATTCCTAGGATTTATCTAGTGAGTTTTGGGTGTATCTTGTATAGTAATAAATTGGACATTCTTTGCCTATGGAAGAACACACAAGAAACACACTTGAATAAGATAACTTCTACATTCTCCTCCTATATATCTTGTCACTATTACTATATTGTTCTATTTTGCTCTCATTTCTTAACACTTTATCAGCACGGGGTTCTAACCAACTGAGGTTTTCTGCTTCATCCGAATTTTATCTTCTTCCTAAAAGAGGTAGTCGGTTTCTTTTCCGATTCAGGTATACATTCCTATGTTTATAATATTTCTATTAGGATCTTCTTTAACCTGCAATTTAATTATCATATGCATAACTTGTTTTGGATATGATTATAATAATTGCATTGGTATGAAAACAATAAGTTTCAGTTAAATTGTTATTTCATTATATAAACTAGGAAGAAGTTTAATCATACACATAAATAAATAAGTATTAAAATTGAATTACAATAATTAGACTAATTAAGCTCACATCCAAATATTCTAACAAAATATGCATTTAGAAGGAATTCTTGCAAAATTTTCAAAAGGTTTAAATGTGTATTCAATAAATTTATCACCTAAGTACAAACTAATTAATGACTTTAAAATTAACGACTTAACTATTAGATGTATCGTATTGAATGTTGAAACTTGTCAGAGTTGATATCATCTAGTTTTATGCCTACTTAGCTTACTGAAACGTATTCTAAGTAGAACAAAATTATACTAGTACGTATTAATTTAACTTATTTATTCTATGAAAATATACTTACATGTCTAAAGTTTTGGTGGGTAATATTAAAAACTAAATTATCATCGCATTGCACATAATTATTTGTTTGATAAATATACATATAGAATATTAATACACGACTATGTACTGCAGTGGATTTTTCATTGATAATAATTCTTGTCATTCTAATTCACTTATTTCAATGACAGTTTTCACTATGTCGAATTTGTCAAAGCTTGAATTTATGGCACTTGACATCTCTGGAAATAACTATTTGCCATGGGTACCTGATGCTGAAATTCACCTTGAGTCTAAAGGTCTAGGTGACACTATGAAAGAAGGAAATGAAACATCAAGTCAGGATAAGGCGAAAGTCATGATTTTCCTTCGCCATCATCTCGATGAAGGGTTAAAAAGTGAATATTTAACCTTGAAAGATCCATTTCAATTATGGACTAGTTTGAAGGAACGATATGATCACCTAAAGGCCACGGTATTGCCAAGAGCTCGTCGTGAGTGGATGCACTTACGGCTACAAGATTATAAGACCATAAGTGAATATAATTCTGCTGTATATAGAATAATTTTCCAACTAAATTAATGGGGGGAACCTATGAATGATGAGGACATGCTGGAAAAGACTCTTTCCACTTTTCATGCCTCAAATATGGTGTTACAGCAGCAATACCGTGAAAAGGGCTTTAAGAAATATTCTGAGTTAATTTCATGTCTTTTGGTGGTGAACAACATAATGCTCTTTTAATGAAAAATCATGAAGCCCGCCCCACTGGATCAACTCCATTTCCAGAAGCGAATCTGGGAATGATTGATCCAATCTGAAAAAAGATAAAATAATTATCGTGGCCGTATAAATATACGTGGGCGTGGCAAGGGGCGAAATAATATTCGGCATGGTGGTGGTCGTTATTAATAAGAGAACAATAAGGGTTCTCGGAGTAATCCTTCAAAAGGCAAAGGTAATGTTTGCCACCGATGTGGTATGAAAAATCATTGAGCACGAATTTGTCGTACACCTAAATATTTTGTCAAACTTTATCAAGCATCTATAAAAGGGAAACAAAATAAAGTTGAGACTACTTGACTTTTCAAAATGATGTTGAGGCGGGCCCTATGAATAATCATGATAAAGTTGAAGCAAACCTTGCCTATAAAGATGATATTTTTGAAGGTATTGCAGATATTACTCATTTAGAAGCTGGAGACTTCTTTGAGCATCATAACTGAAGACTTATTATTGGGAAAAATTATAAGAATAAATGTATTTTTTTTATGAAGTTCATATTTTGAATAAAACTTTTTATGTTGTTGGTATTTAATTTCATAAATGTAGTTTCTTTTGTTTTTAAAATTTTCAATATTACTTATGATGTATTTCTTTTTTCTTCTTGAAGAATATGAAAACTTCCCAGTCTTCGGTTGGCCGTATGAATAATAAAGAAGAAATATGTCTTCTGGATAGTGCCACGATGTACACCATTTTAAAAGATAAGAGATATTTCTCTTATTTAATTATGAAAGAAGCCAATATCATTACAATATCTGGTAGTACAAAATTAATTGAGGGCTCTGGAAGAGCGACTGTATTACTACCAGGAGGAACTATATGGGCTGTTAATGATGCATTATATTGTAGTAGGTCTCAAAGAAACTTCTTGAGTTTCAAAGATATTCGCCAAAATGGCTATCATATTGAGACCACCAATGAAGAAAAGGTTGAGTACCTTTATATTACTAAAATAAAAGCGGAAAACTTGAAAAGCTTCCCGCATTTTCCTCCGGATTGTACTACACTAATATTAGTGTAGTTGAATAACATGCCATAGTAAATAAGGAGTTTACTAATGATTTTATTATTTGGGATGACCGGTTGGGCCATCCCGGCTATAATATGATGAGCAGAATAATTGAGAATTCACATGGTCATTCATTGAAGAACCATGAGATTCTTCAAACTAAATAATTCTCTTGTGCTGCATGTTCTCAAGGAAAACTGATTATTAGACCATCAGTAATTAAAGTTGGAGTTGAATCTCCTGCATTTTTGGAACGTATACAGGGTGATATATGTGGGCCCGTACACCCTCCATGTGAACGATTAAGATATTATATGGTTTTGATAGATGCATCTACAAGATGGTCACATGCATGCTTGTTATCAACCCGCAATTTGGCCTTTGCGAGGTTACTAGCTCAATTAATAAGATTAAGAAAACAATTTTCAGATTATGCAAATAAGACACTTCGTCTTGATAATGCTGGTGAATTTACGTCCCAGGCCTTTAATGATTATTGCATATCAACTGGGATAACAATTGAGCATCCAGTTGCTCGTGTTCATACTCAAAATGGTCTAGCGGAATCATTGATCAAACGCCTCCAATTAATTGCTAGACCAATGCTTATGAGAACAAAACTTCCCATTTCGGCATGGGGCCATGCTATTTTGCATGCAGCAGCTCTTGTGCGGATCAGACCCACAAGTTATCATAAAGTCTCCCCAATACAATTGGCTTTTGGTCAGGAGCCAAATATTTCTCATCTTAGAATATTTGGATGTGTAGTATATGTTCCAATTGCTCCACCACAATGCACAAAGATGGACCCCAAAGAAGGTTGGGGATATATGTTGGGTACGAATCACCTTCTATTATAAAATATTTGGAACCTATGACTGGAGATTTATTTACGGCAAGATTTGCTGATTGTCATTTTGATGAATCAGTATACCCAATATTAGGGGGAGAAAATAAGCAGCTGCAAAAGGAGATAGATTGGAATGCATTATCATTATCTCATTCAGATCCTCGAACAAATCAATGTGAACACGAGGTTCAAAAGATAATTTATTTGCAAAATATTGCAAATCAACTACCTGATGCATTCACTAACCTACCAAGTGTGACTATGTCACATATTCCAGCTGCTAATACTCCTATTCGAATTGATGTCCCGGTTGGACAATCTATAAATGCAAATGAGTCTAATCTACGCTAACGTGGTAGACCAATTGGTTCCAAAGATAAAAATCCTCGAAAGCGAAAAGGAGCAAATGATCTAGGAGATCATATTATGGAGGCAATTGCTCAAAAAGAGCCCTGTGACATGACAAATGATAAGACCTAAGAGGAGGTCCATGTACCTGAAAATAATAAGAATGAAGTGATCTCAATAAGTTATGTCTCTACAGCAAAAAGGTGGAACCGAAATAATATTATCGATAACATTTTTGCTTATAATGTTGCTATTGAAGTAATGCAACAAGATGAGGATCTTGAACCAAGATCTGTCGATGAATGTAGACAGAGAAATGATTGGCCAAAATGAAAAGACGCTATCCGGGCAGAATTAACGTCACTTGGAAAAACGTAAAGTATTTGGACTTATACTCCGAACACCTGGAGGAATAAAGCAGAGGGATACAAATAGGTTTTTGTGCGAAAACGAAATGATAAAAATAAAGTCGTTAGATATAAAGCACGACTTGTGGCACAAAGATTTTAGCAAAGACCTGGCATTGATTATATGGAGACATATTCGCCTATGGTAGATGCAATCACTTTCAGGTATCTTATAAATTTGGCAGTCCATGAAAAACTTGATATGCGTCTAATGGATGTTGTCACAGTCTATTTGTATGGCACATTAGACATCGAAATTTATATGAAAATCCCTGAAGGGCTTAAAGTTCTTGAAACTAATAAAAGTTTTCGGAAAACTTGTTCAATAAAGCTTCAAAAATCCTTATACGGATTGAAACAATCAGGGCGAATCTGGTATAATCGCCTGAGTGAGTATCTGCTGAAAGAAGGGTATAAGAATGATCCAATTTGTCCTTGTGTATTTTTAAGAAGGTCTGGATCTGAATTTGTTATAATCGCTGTGTATGTTGATGATCTAATATCATTGGAACTCCTGGGGAACTTCCAAAAGTAGTAGACTGTTTGAAGAAAGAGATTGAAATGAAAGAACTTGGAAAGATAAAATTTTGTCTTGGTCTTCAAATTGAGCATATGAAGATGGAAGTTTTGTCCATCAATCAACTTATACTGAAAAGATCCTAAAGCGTTTTTATATGGACAAAGCACATTTATTGAGTACCCCGATGGTTGTGAGATCACTTGATATAAATAAAGATCCATTCCGACGTCATGAAAATGATGGAGAGCTTCTTGGTGATGAAATTCCATATCTTAGTACAATTGGGACACTAATGTATCTTACAAATAATACTCGACCAGATATAACTTTTGCAATAAGTTTATTAGCAAGATTTAGTTCCTTTCCAACAACAAAACACTGGAATGGTGTTAAGCATATTTTTAGATACCTCCGAGGGACTATTGATATGGGATTATTTTATTCTTATGAATCCGATTCACAATTGATTGGTTATGCAGATGCAGGATCTTTGTCTGACCCACATAAAGCCCGATCTCAAATAGGCTATCTATTTACTTGTGGGGGTACATCTATTTCATGGCGTTTAACAAAACAAACTTTACCTGCTACATCTTCCAATCATGAAGTGATAATAGCTATTCATGAAGCTAGTCGAGAATGTGTATGGTTACGATCAGTGACTCAACATATTCAACAATTGTGTGGTCTTTTTTTAAAAACGAAGATTCCAACGATATTGTATGAAGACAATGCTGCTTGCATAGCTCAACTTAAAGGAGGATATATCAAAGGAGACAGAACAAAGCACATTTTACCAAAGTTCTTTTTCACACACGATCTTCAGCAAAATGGTGAGATAAATGTTCAACAAATCCGTTCAAGTGACAATCTAGCAGATTTATTCACTAAGGCATTGCCAACATCAACATTTGAGAAGCTGAGACATGAGATTGGAATGCGTCGTCTCCGAGATATCAAATAAAGCTTTCGTCGGGGGGTGTATAATATGCGCTGTACTTTTTTTTTCTTAACCAAGATTTTGTCTGGGTTTTCCTGGTAAGGTTTTTAATGAGGCAGCACTCAATGCGTATTACAAGATGTGTGTACTCTTTTTCCTTCACTGGGCTTTTTCCCACTAGGTTTTTTCTAGTAAGGTTTTAACGACGCACATTATCTTCCTAATGAACATCCAAGGGGGAGCGTTATAAATAAAGTGAATGTATATGGATGTTCATTTAATCCATCCATACATTCTATACAATATACTACTTGGATAGATGCACCTATTAATTCCTAGAATGTATCTAGTGAGTTTTGGGTGTATCTTGTATAGTATAAATAGGACATTCTTTGCCTATGGAAGAACACACAAGAAACACTTGAATAAAATGACTTCTACATTCTCCTCCTATACATCTTGTCACTATTACTATATTGTTCTATTTTGCTCTGATTTCTTAACAGAAAGTAAATTAACCAAAAAATGGGAAAGGAAATGGCGATATTGACATATAGGGTTGACGGGGAAATTGGAAAGGAATTGAGAGGTGTGGGTTTGAGAAAATTAGTAAAGGATTAATAGGATACCTGATGGGTCTGATGACGGGTTAAGATTTTAGGGAAATTGGGTTGGGCTTAATTGATTATTGGGTTAGGTCTAAGGATGATAATTGAGCTACTACTGAATTAAAATTCCATAGTAATAAAGTAATTAGGAATGATAATTAAAAAAAATAAGATACAAAAAGTTTACAAAAACAAATGCTATTTTATATTAATTTTTGAACAAGCTAAAGAATAAATTATAAATGCTTTATATTTTTAAAAGTTGCCAATATGTAGTAAAAAAATGTAACAATAACAATAATAGTAATAAAAGTTGTAGCACTTGTAATAATACATAAAAAAAATGCTATAAATATTATTATGCCTATTAAATAAAATAGTAGCTCATTTGAATAATATGGAGTAAGGATGGACAAAATTGGGTGTCAACAGCATGCGCGCAAGGCAAACTTGTCATGACATTGGGGCGCGGCAAAGGGCTGTGTGCGTGGGCAATGGCATGGGAAAAATGCATTTACAACACACCTAAGTACAAGGCATTGGTGCCTGATTCAAGCCAAGGCACGCACATGGGCAGCAAGCTTCAGATTGGCCAAGTCAAAGGCGGTTACACGGCACATGCTGTGCACATGGGCAACAGTTGGCTTTTGCTAAAAGCTGGCAGAACTGTTAGCACGTTTTTAGGGCCATGAGTCCATTATTATTAGTATGATCTACATGATCCTAATAGTTGGGGGATGTCAACTACACTAGGCTAACATAGTGGGATGTGTGGGACAAGTGTCTAAGCCTAAATGCGACAAGTGTAAGACAAAGGGGTTGTCTCATGTTTTATAAATGGGCATCATACTTATGCTTGTGGGGAAGGAGAGAAAAACGTGTATGAGTGCATATTAAAGTCCGTTTTCAAGAGTGAAAACGTCTAAGTCTAAGAATAGTCTTGTGAGAAAATCTAAGGGTCAAGAGTGATCTTCTTGTACACGGTATTGTACTTCGAGTTTGAGTTTCTTTGTATGGGTTAAATACAAAGTTGGGAAAAGAGTTTCCTGTAATTGTGCTTTGCGTTCTTGTTAATTTTCCGTTGCCTTTACTAAATTTCATTGCCAAATTCAGTTCCTAAACTTTCTACGTTAAAGCTGCCTAAAAATATTTAAGTCCAAAGTTGCAGTAATTTTGACCGAATGTTGTGAGAAGGCTAAAGTCAAGTGCGAGACTTGGCTGCCGCACAAGGTGGTTTTGACGGACACAAACCACGCTTGTGACAATTACCATCTCAGGCTTCTCAGCCAAACATAAACACACAAAAAGGATTAGATAGATTCAACCAACTTAAATCCAGCACAAGCGCTGGCCTAAAAAATGGAATATAACCGTGAATTTATGCCCAAAATCAGATCTAACACGGTTAACATTAAACAAGTCCCTCATGTTTAACGCATGTCTTTCTAATTACTCAGGACGACCCAACTGTTAGCCCCTTGACAAGGTTCCTCGGCAGGTATTGATTGTGACATTCATGATGGCCTTGGCACACAATTTGAAAAATGGGGCAACATCATGACGAGCAGCTCGGCATGACGGACTATGCGAGGTTGACAAACGCACCTTGAACGGAAGCAAGGCGCATTTCACTTGGACGTGCGGGTTAGCATAACAATGGCAAGGAAAAGCCATGTCAAAGCAGGGGCAAAGACATGGCAAGGCAAGGCAAGACAATGCGGGACAAGCAATGACAATTGATGTGGGCAGATTTGATCAAGTTGGGGGCGACTTGACATAAGCGGGCAGCTGTGGTAATGAACGTGTGCGGCTAAGTCAGTGGGCGGCGAGTTGCGGCCATGACATTGGTGCGGAGCAGTGTCAAAGGGCAAGGCTGGGTGCAATGCCAGCCTTGGGCATGCAGCAGCTGGGCAAAACAGGCACATGCAGTGCACATGCAGCAGTTGAAAAACGTGTGCAAGGCACATGGGAGGCAGTTGGTGGTTACAAACCACATCCAAAACATGGCTGATCATGGACTAAAAGTGTGGGCACGTTTTTGTACTTGTCTTAACATGTTTTCCCATCAGTTGGGGCTTGTCAACTGATTGTATAATCTTGCCTTACAAATATGTGCATAGGTTGTCCTAAACAAGGCAGAATACTTAGTCTTGAGGCATTGTTAGCCAAATTTCGTCTAAGTATATTCCTAAGGGTGGGAAATCAATTTCGAGGCAGGGAACTAGGGTGTTCTTTGTTCTTGGCCGTAGGTTTGGCTTATTGTTGTTCTTGTATTCACAAATTAATACGAGTTGGAAGAAATTCCTGTAAATTGTGTGTGCCTTTACTTATTTCGTTTGCTGCCTACAATCATTCTAAGTCCAAACGTTCCTAAAATTATTCTAAGTGTTGGAAAGGCTGAAGTCAAGGCTGGGCTTGACTGCCGCACAAGGGTGAACCTCGGGCAGAATTCGAGTGACATAAAACACCCCCGTGACACCAACCATCATGTAAATATGCTACTCCTTAGTGACCAACTCCATAAGTGATATGTAGGCGGAATTAAAAAAAAATATGGGTTTTTAGTGACCTCAAGTTAATATATATTAACAACAAAGTTCAGGCTCAAAAACTTATAAATATTTAATGAATTTCTTAATTACATAGTGTGAGTAAAACTAATGAATTTACGTGAACCCTTAAACTTAATTACACGGTAGATCCACCCAGGGGCGGATGGAGCTAGCTCGGTACTTTTTATGCGGAGCATAAATTTATGAGTGAAAATCACTAATATTACAATAAATAATATATATAAACCATAACTTTAAAAATATGATAGGCTCAATGGCAAGAATCTTAAAGGTTGAACTCATAAAACTTAAATGTTGGATCCGCCTTTAGATCCACCCCTTCATAAGGCAAATTGCCATTCAAACCCGCACACACATACTAAAAGAAGATAAATCCATTAAACACAGGATTTCCACATCATGAAGCATATACTCATAAAGATGCTGATCTTCCAATTAAGAACAGTATATGGACATGAATTCGCTCATCTTTAAACAGAACTAGCGTTGTACTCAAAGAACAAGACAGAATGCTTCGTATAGTCATTTCAATCATGTAACTAGCTAACATGCCATGGAAAAAAATCAGAAACAATCAGATTTATAATTGGTAATTGAAAAATAACCACAGTTTCAAAAGTAATCGAAATGGCCACTTTTTAATAAAGATAAAATTTGAACAAAACACCCTTAAATATCCGTAAAAATTTCAGCATAATATGCTGGAGTTCTAATTTTTTACATATAAGATTCCAGCATAATGTATTGAAATTTCATAATGTGCTAGAGATCCAACATAATATGTTAGAAGTTTATACGCAGAAGCTCCATAATCCGGCTGGAACTTTCGGTGTTTCAGCAAAATAATAACTATTTTTCAACAACCTTGCGAACGCGGACTATTTTCAATTACCAGTCCGAAAACTGGCTAGCCCGTGCTATTTGTCCAACATGCCATGACAAAATTAAATTTCATGATCCAATAGCAATGCAAAATTTTGAAACATAAACAGAATGATATCTAAAGTTAAGAGAAAACGCACCTTAAACCGGAGACAAGCTCTAGCTTTTGGTCTTTAATTCCCACAATTACCTCGTGAAGGAAAGGTGGCGGAGTCTTAGGATTGAACTGTATATATATAGGTATATTTTTGACTGTGGTAAAATGTATTTGCGTGTGTGGTTTAGATGTGTAATGTGGGTGGTATATATTGTGTATTTATAAGAGAATGAGAAGTAAAACGATGAGGTCGGAGAGTTGGATATATATGTATATAATTGTATATTGTGGGAGGAAATTTCCTGTTAAGAACAATGTTAATGAGAGCATTCTCCTAGTTGAGGTGAATTAAAGAATAACAACAGCATTTAAATATTGTTCCTTAATTGTAGCTGATCTCAACTTAATGTTAAAATATCATGGTATAACCAGTTTTCACACTGGTCAATGAAAAATAGCCAGCGGCTATCAAGTCAATGAAAAATAGCCACTATTTTGCTGCAACAGGGACCGGTCCAGTATAATATACGGGAGTTCTGGTGCATTTGTGTACGAACTCCAGCATATTATGCTGGACCGGTATACTTTGCTAACTCCTGTAAAATTTGCGGGAGACTGGAGCACCAGTGCTCCAAACTCCAGTATATTATACTGGACAATTATACTTGCTGGAACTCCCGTAAAATTTGTGGGAGTTCCAGCATAATTATGCTTGAACTCCCGTAAAATTTGCGGGAGTTCCAGCATAGTTATCCTGGAACTCCCGTAAAATTTACGGGAGTTCAAGCATACTTATGCTGGAATTCCCGTAAAATTTGCGGGCGTATTTTTCCGGATTTTGAACAGTGTTTTCGCTCAGATTAAAGTGGCTAAATTTCGATGACTTTTGAAACTTGGCTATTTTTCAACGACCAGTGGTAAATCTGGCTATTTTTGAATTTCTCCCCAACTTAATGCCACTAATATAAAATGAGTCATGGAATATATTTTTAATTGCATATGGTTTTCTTAATACCGAGTTAATTAGTTGGAACCAACCAGGCAGTTAAAGTCAACTTAACTCTCAACAGCTATAATTTAACTGGCTAGCCAGTTTTCGGACGGGTAATTGAAAAATAGCTAGCGTTTGCAAATTCATTGAAAATAGTCACTATTTTGCTGCAACACGGAAAGTTCTAACATAATATATTGGAGATTGGAGCACCTGTGTATGAACTTCCAGCATATTATGTTGGAACAGAAAGTTCCAGCATAATATACTGAAGATTGGAGCACGTGTTGTATGGACTTCGAGCATAATATGTTGGAACTCCAGCACATTATGAAATTCCACATGTAAAATGTTCGAACTCCAGCATATTATGCTAGAATATTTTCCGAATTTTGAACAATGTTTTTGTTCAGAATTATCTTTTACATAAAAAGTGACTAAATTTTGATTATTTTGAAATTATGGCTATTTTTCAAATACCACTTTTACATCTGACTAGTTTTGAATAGTTTGCTAGTACGTACCAACTTGCAGCATTAATCAATTGATAACACTTTAATAATAATTCATGATTTTAATTCATGTTTTGTTAAGTTCTGCTTTAGTTAACTAGCAAAAGAAGTCTGAACAGCAATTATAGCATTAATCAAGAGGCAACACTTCATGTGAGAAGTCCAGATTTTAACATAAATTTTCCCAGGTCTAGTTTATGTATAGTCAACTGGCCAGCTAAGTCTTAACATCTACCTAGTCGATTGTAGCATAATTAAAGGGATAACAATGTAATATCAATTCATTTTAATTGGCTGAAAATCTTTTGATCCCTCAACTTTAATTTTAAAAATAAATATTATTTTTCCTCCATTTCCCATTCACCCTCTTTAACACCAAGCTTAAAATTAAGCTACACCAAGCTTAAAGCCCAACAATCCCCCACATGAATAGGGAATGACTATAAAATAAAGGAATGCACGGGCATGTGTGTGTTTTACATGCAAGAATTAATTGCATCTGGATAAGTAGGTTTCCTTTTGAGCTTTCCGTAGTTAACTTATATCAGATATACTCGGCCAATCAATAGATTTGATATCTTTGAACCGTCGAGCTTTGTTGTATACCTAGACAACATAAGTCACACAATCAATCTTTAACCATCTATGGTTCTCACGGTTGTGTTCGTTTCAGCCATGAACACTGCCTGATTTCATGAGTGATTAGAGAATGGGCCTTTACCTTGAAGCGGCTTACACTTCACACTCACATAGGTGATTTCTAAATGTGTAATCCTATCGACACACTATCTGGTCATATCCTGCCAGACTTAGCAAATCATTAAAAAGCTTTAAGTTTTATTGACTTATCAAAAAGCCTTAATGCTTTACCTTGATTTATGAACATTGTCTTCATCACGAGAATGGGTTGATTTGTTCGACAATGTTGAACCGTCATTCATAACTTTGTTTGATCTCTTTGAACCTAGCTCGTGGGATCTCCAGTATGCTAGGTAGAGTTACTGCTATGATGACTTGTCCTAGACCTTAACCCCATTCCGTTTGATGATCTTTTAACTGCCTCTCTAGATAGGCCTTTTGTAAGTGGATCCGACACGTTATCTCTTGACTTCACATAGTCAATCGTGATAACACCACTAAAGAGAAGTTGTCAAACAGTATTTTGTCTCCGTCGTATATGACAAGATTTCCCGTTATACATAATGCTCCCTTCCCTACCTATTACTGCTTGACTATCACAATGTATACAAAGAGGTGCCAAAGGTTTGGGCCAAAATGGAATATCTTTCACGAAATTCCGGAGCCATTCAGCTTCTTCACCGGCAGTATCTAAAGCTATGAATTCAGATTCCGTTGTAGAACGGGCGATGCACGTTTGTTTGGATGATTTCCAAGATACTACTCCACCCCCAATTTTGAAAACATATCCACTCGTGGATTTTAACTTCAAATGATCCGATGATCCAATTTGAATCACTATATCTCTCGATCATAGAGGTGTTGATACCCAATTTTTCCCTATATATTTTTCAATATGCAAAATAATTTCAAAATTGCATATATATATATATATATATNAAACAACATATATGTGCATATATATATATAAGCATATCCAAGTGTTTTATTATTTTTTTCATAATTTTTAAAGGGTTTTAATCAATTTATTTCCCTTTTTTATCCATAAAATCCCAATAATTATATCCAAAATTATTATTTTTGATGATTCATTTATTGGATCTTCATATGCTAAAATATACCTAAGGTAATTTTGCATATTTTTACAAATTTATTTAGTTTTTTAAAGCTAAAGTGCATATAATTACAATATTAGCCTATTTTAAGATTTAATTGCATTTATATTCATAAAATCAAGTCCTATATTTTTAAAGTGTTAATTATATATTATAAATCATTTTAGTGCTTTTAATTTGTTTTCAGAAATTAATTTATTATTTTTATAAATTAAATAGGAAAAATCTAGCCCAATTGCATTTCAATTTAGCCTAATTGTAACCCCTAATTAAACCCGATTTCCCCGGCCCAATCCCAATTAAACCCCGACCCAATTTCAAATTGAAGCGACCCAAACCCGGACCCTACCTACCCTCTTTAATCCAGGTCGTTGATCATTCAGATCAACAGCCAACATTCACCCTTTCCATTTTTAACCCTGAACGACCCCTAAACCTGCTTCATTTTTCACCGCCCGCTGCCTCTGAATCCCTTTCCCTCTCAATTCTCTCTGCAATCCCTCATGAACCTAGCCGCCGCCATCTAATCCCACCCTAATACCTACCTAATCCATGGCCTCTCGTGGCCATTTGAGATGTGTATCGGCCTTCTATGGCTCCTGAGTGTTTGTTTCTGTGGTTTCATGGCCAGACCTCGAAGGAATCTGGTCCAGTCCTTGCTCGACTTCTGTTCATGACCTTTCTCCGGCCATCCATGACCTTTCTACGGCCATTCATGGTCTTTCAAGGCAGATCCTTGACTTTTTCTGGTCAGATCGTTAACTTTCAAAGTCTTTCTCACTTTTCTGGGTTCTCTGAAACACTAATCTCTAAGACCTTTCAATTTCTTTCAGATCTATCTTAGATTTGTGCTTTCTATGAACCTTTTTAAGTGTTTCTCGAAGGTTCTTTGACTTTTCTTTCAAAATGACTCTTCATTTTTCAACGATTAGGGTTTCTCTTAACTTATTAAAGACCTCTTCTCTGATTTCTAGTGTTGTTTCATGATTTTACTATGTTCAAACAACCCGTTTATGCTTTCCTTCTATTTGATTCAGCATGTTAAAAATCCCAGTTCCTTTTTTGGTCTTATCCGAGTTCTGAAATTATTTGTTTAAATGTGTACTTGTTCGATTAAGTTCTTTGTTTCTGACTCTCTTCTCCTTGTTTAACTTATCTGATTTGAGCTCTTATCATCTCTTAAATTCGGCTACCGTTGAAGCCCTAATTTCTTAAAAAAGTTTTGCCTCACTTGTTACTAGGAGACTTTACTTGCTTCTGACTTTCTTTACCTGTTGCTATGTTCTTCTTCATTATTGATTCTATGTGACTACTTGACCTACTTGACTACTGTGCTTCGAATATTTTCTTACTACTGAACCCTAGCTTGCCCTTACTGTTACTGTATGTTGCTGTTGCTTCTTTTTGTCAACTCGTTTAACTCTGCATGCTTGTTCATTCCTTGCTATTTATATGGTGAAGTGCAGAATCATGTTCCTTCTTGATTGATCTTGATTTCCTCAATCTCCCGACTAATTGCAAAAGGGTTTTCTAATGAGCCCTAATTTTTACTCATCTGTTTAAAATTAATTGATTCCTTTCCTTTATTGTGATGTTTTACCCTACTGAACCCTTTCCCAAAATAAGCCTATTTTTGTACTTAGACTTGATTATTTACTTCATACTTTTACTGCCCCCTTATATGGCAATAATCAGCCTGTCCCCAAACTGATTTCTTTCCTTATTTAAACCTGTTACTACCCGTTAAACAGTGATTCCTTAATTAAAGGGAATCACTTGTGTTAATTGATTCTGATTGTGATTATTTCCATGTTTGTGTTTAAGACTTCACCTCTTCTTTACTCGTTTTCAAAACTATAAATACCATACCCTCTTTTCTTTTAGACACGAACAATTTATGTTCAGAGCACACACTTACACTCAAAAACTCTCTCTTTCTTTACTGCTACTTGTGCTATTGCTTTGTCTAGCCGGCTAAACGCCAAGGCTAGACTGTGGAATCTTGCTTAGTTTTCCTTACTGCTCTTTGCTTCTCTACTGGTATGTCCTAGTTAATTTTTTAAGTCTCAACAACAACATGTTTCTTTAAGTTGCTTCAGTTCCTCATTCTTGTCTACCTTTGCTTATGTTTTCGCAATCAAGTTATGTTACTAGCATGCTGCAGTATGTTC
The DNA here is from genome assembly GCF_001879085.1 of Nicotiana attenuata. Lineage (NCBI taxonomy): Eukaryota > Viridiplantae > Streptophyta > Magnoliopsida > Solanales > Solanaceae > Nicotiana > Nicotiana attenuata. The sequence continues at coordinate 163,726 of NW_017670611.1, forward strand.
CCTTTCCCTTTTAAATTAATGCTTACCTATATGTGTAATCTGTCAGTCATTTGCTATGCACTTGCTACCTTATGAATCCCAAACCCCCATATCTCCTATATGTGTTTGTGTTCCTTTGGATGGTTTGTGTCCATGCCAGCATCAGCTATTGCTGTGCATGACCAAATCAGACCCCTGCTGGGGTTATACGATGAATCCTATAATCCTTTGCCCCTTTGAATGATTTCTGATTCTATTTCACTACTACAACTGTTTTCAAAACACCCTTTACCACTTACTATTCCTAACCCAGTTTTAATAAATCTCTGTTCTGCACTTCTACTATGAGGGTGTTTGGCTAAGCTTATAAGCTGGTCAAACTGGCTTATAAGCACTTTTTGGCTTATCTACGCGTTTGGTAAAATTAAAAGTGCTTATAAGTTAAGTGCTTATAAGCCAAAAATAAGCCAAAAGCCATAAGTTGGTTTCCCCCAACTTATCAAATTTCAGCTTATAAGCACTTTAAGTTTGACCAAAATATTTACTATTCTATCCCTAAAATACTTCTTTTTAAAACAAAACTCTTCGTATACCCAATTCTTCAGCTGCATATTATTAATTTTAGCACTTTTATCCAAACACTTAACTGCTTATTTTTTAAATGAGTTTCAGCACTTAAAATGCTTATCAACACATAATGCTTATCAGCTACTCTAAATCAGCTAAGCCAAACGAGCTCTATATTCTTAGAACTTAGGTTCTGCCCCTCTTGTGTGAGCCTTGTCTTGGGACCCTTGAGCTCCCTCTGAACTTGGACACACAAGGGCTGGCCCTTCCACACTACACTCATTTCTGTCTAGTTATGCAATCCTGGGTGTAAGCACTGCCCGGGGTCCCTTGAGACTCTTAGGGAACTTTGACACACCTAGGTATGGGAAAGGCTTGGAACATCATTGGCATTTGAAGTGATTAATTATATAACTCAGATAGGAAGTCAAGATCAGGCTTCTTTTGGTTGTAATTTCTTATTTTAGCACTTCTTCTGTAATTCAAATATTTGGTCTGTAATAATTTGTAACAAATATTGGGTTGTCTAGTGAAAAGGGATGGGGTAATTATGCATGTTTTAAGTTATTAGAAAGGGTAGATAACATGCCTATAGGGTCTGTCTAATAAATTCTGCATGTTTTACTTCCACACTTAGACATCATGCCTATAGGATCTAAATGGCTATAATCGGACATCATGCCTACAGGGTTAAAATCAGCTTCGAAATTAGATGTCATGCCTATAAGATTAAAGACAATATTTTTATAGAAATCATGCCTATAGGAATTTCGCTGTGATCAAATAAATCCTGCCTACTCCACCTCATGTTCAATTAGATACCATGCCTATAGGACAAAAATCAGCCTTTAATACTTAGATACCATGTCTGTAGGAATAAAAATCAGCTGTAGTAGAGATCATGCCTATAGGATCTAAAACCAGTTTAGTTAAAAAAATTGGTTTGACTCGTACTGTCCTGAATCAGCTTAAACAACCTACTCCGTTTATCAATACGGTTTAGAAAGCATGTTTATAAGATCCAAATCGCTTGTTTAAAATTAATCACTGTTTACAGCATCACTCTAGATATCATGCTCATAGGATATCATTATTACGCCTAGGCAAGCCTTAGGTAGATACTTGAATAAAACTGGAACTACCTTCGTTAAGTATCAAACTGCTACAACCAACAGGCAGACCTGATTCAGATTTCTTATCTGAGCTATATAATGAATCTAGTTCTGACTCAAATCCCCTGCTTTAGGACTTAGAAAATTCATACTTTAACTGTATTTGAGTCGTGCTATTTATATGTATTGTTTGCGGAGGATTATATGAGCCTTCTGATTGCTTACATGTTTTCCCTTTAAATGTAGTCCTACGTGTTTTGTATGTCGCCTTAGACTTTTACCTTTAAACCTAAGAGTCAGCCTAAATCCTCCCTCTTATAGGAATAGTAGTCCTAAATTTCCTCCGGGACTGATAAGAATGGGACGGGCAATAGCTGCAAAAGAGATCGAGACCAATCCGCGCTTTATTACCTTTACGGGGTGGGAAGGGTAGATATGGATATGATGACCGGTGTGCTAATACCACGTATAGCCCCTCTTTTGAGGAGTGATTACCGGATATTGCATTGATGTGATCCATATTACAAACAAACCTAGGACCCTTTTACATTCATCAGTATGCTTAGTTATAACTCTTTTCAAACTTTTGCTTTATTTAATCATTTTCAAACACTTGTGTAGTCAAAATCCCCTTTTATTTGAGCCTTATTTGTTTACTTGAAATTGCACAAATTCACAAAAAAATTATCTGGCCGGGAACCACACTAGTGGATCCTGAGGGGTGCCTAACACCTTCCCCTTGGGATAATTTCAAGCCCTTACCCTATCTCTGGTTATCAAAGTAGTTGTAGTCGAACCCTATAGGTTCCCTAACGCACCTTAAATCGTTAGGTGGCGAATCTTCAAAAATTGCAAAACCCCTTCCCAAAAGGAAAGAGTTGTCCCAACCAAAATGTCATAAACCCGATTCCGCGGAAGGAAAAAGGGGGCGTGACAGCATGGCGACTCTGCTGGGGATTTTTAGGCTTTTACCATTTCAGATTATTCTTGTGAATTTGTACCTTTCTCTATGTGCAATTATCTGTTTAATTCCTTTAAGCATTTAATTTCTTTTTTAAAAGCAAAACTGACGTATCTTCCTTGTTTTCTTTTATTTATTGCTTTAAATTATGAAACTGTTGTATTTATCGCTTTCTTAATGTGCAAATACATGTCAACATGCTTTTAATTATTGCATAATCATGCTCAACATCATACTCCACTCGTGCCAAAACAAATACTATAGCAACACTTATAATGAGTGGTTGCGCTCTTCCTATATCATTACCCCCTAAATTCAGAAAGGCATATTTGTGGTAAAACTAGTCGATCAGCGGTGCAGTCGACAGTTCCGAGCCTTCCCCCTTGAGTTGTCCGCTCAAGGGTACCGGTCTAAAACCCATAGAAACCTTACTCTGTTCAAATTGTGCATGCATCATGGTCAAACCTAGCCGGATCAGTTATGTTGTCCACATACTGATCCTTTAAGATAGCCTTGTCCAAAGTCCACTGGGTTTCCCTAAACCCTAACGGATGTCGTCACGTTCTGTGCATTTATTTGGAGAACTAAAAGCTTCATGCTAATCATTGATATTAAGTAGCCGAGTCCGGTGGGGGAAGGGTCTAACCTTATTTGCCTTGCAGAAATATGAGGCACGAGGTCCCCAGTTTCGGTATGATTAGCACTCCCCCACTCTTGCTAGACTGGTGGAGGAATCTTCCATCAAATGACCAAATCAATGAGTGGAAAGAGAGGGCCGCCAAAGCTAGCGAAAAGTTGGAATATCTGGAATACAGTCTGCTGGAATTGGAAGGAAAAGTGAGGAAGAGAGTCACCGACTGCTAGAACGCTGAGGGAAACAAAGGGGAGCACCTGGCGAAGGCATTTTTACTGGTGAACCTACACGAACTGGAGGATTTGATCAACGAGAGCATTCAACCTGAGGAAGGTCCTTCTGGGACCAAGTAGATAGGAGTTTATCTTTTTTGCTTTAAAATGTAACAAGGCCAATGGCCATTAGTAACTTTCATTTCCTGTTTATTTAATGTCTATTTGGGATTCGTCTTATCTTTATCAATGAAATAAGGCATTTAGCATTCCAAGTTCTCCAAATTAACTTGTCGCTAGGCCCACCTCGGGCACAACGAGGTTATCCAAATTAGGACACGCTTTACATTCCTGCACTACGTGTTTAAATATTGCAATACTTTTTATGATCCTCACTAACTTGTTTACCTTTTTGTTTTATTTTTGTTATTCCCCTCCCCAAAGGTTAGTTCGTGCACTCTGGCAACATAATCTTATTCCACGAGATCCAGGGGCCCTCCACCCACTCCTCCTCTTAGTCCTGTTAAGAACAAGAACAAAAGCAAGATGGAAGATTTGAGCAACATCAGAAAAGAAAACACAACAGCAGAGGCCACTGATGGCCATGGTATTCGGGTTCCCAATGAAAATGTGTGACAACTTGAGCAGAAATTGTTGAAGTTTCAGGAAGAGCTCGATCAGGTTCGAAATTCGGTCAACCTATCCTTCTCCCTCAGCACCCAGACACCAACTTCCCCAATGTTCAAAACCCCACACCTCCTCAAAGACAACCAAATCATCCCACTGCTCCAACAAAGAACCAATACAACACTTGCCATTCTCCAAACAACATTCCACTACTCATCCCAGAATCGCAAAACTCCGTAAATGACCATTTCCACGCCCACACACCAGGCCACCACAACAATCCCATCTACGTGGAGACCGTGCCGCTCTCCACCCAAACTATATCTTGCACACCTGAGACTGATGAAAAGGACCTACTCATCAGAAACTTGGCTGAGGAACTTAAGAAACTAACCAGCCAAATTCAGGGCGTCGAGGGAAGTAAAGGGATCGAAGGGTTGAACTATGAAGACCTCTGCATACAACCAGATGTCGAACTACCGAAGGGGTACAAACCTCCTAAGTTCGAGATGTTTGATGGTACAAGTGATCCAAGGTCCATCTGAGAACATACTGCCACAAAGCTGGTCGGGGTAGGAAAAGATGAAAGGATCCGCATGAAGCTGTTCATGAGGAGTCTGAAAGGAGATGCGCTATCTTGGTACATCAGCCAAGATCCCAAGAAGTGGTCGAGCTGGGTAGGTATGGCATCCGATTTTATGGACAGGTTCAGGTTTAACACAGAGAACGCGCCAAACATGTTCTATATCCAGAATCTAAAGAAGAAGCCCACGGAGACATTTCGCGAGTATGCTACTCGCTGGAGGTCTGAAGCTGCCAAGGTTAGACCCGCCTTAGAAGAAAAACAAATGAACAAGTTCTTTGTCCGGGCTCAAGACCCGCAATACTATGAATGATTGATGGTGATTGAGAATCATAAGTTTTTTGACATTATCAAGCTGGGGGAACAAATTGAAGAAGGTATTATGAGCGGCATGGTTACAAACTTCGAGGCCTTGCAAGCCACAAATAAGGCCTTGCAGTCTAGTGGTGTGCCAGAAGAGGGACGTGAGGGCCGTGATGGTTGCACAAAGGACCAAGTCTCCCCTCAAATACCAAACTTACCCAATACCTCCACTCCCATATCAACCAGCCTCAAATTACCAAGCACCCTCCTACCAAGCTCCACCACCAACTTATCAGTCATCTCCACCTCCTACATATCAGCCTACCTCACCCAGATACTCCCAACTCGCTCATGTCTACTGATGACGTCCAAATCCACTACTAAAAAGTAAATGGACACGGTCGCATGCAATATAATTTACCCAACTATGAGTCGGGGTCGAATCCCACAGAGAACAATGTGTAGGCGATTAGGAATGTAAGAAAATTATCGCTTATCGCGCAGTGCCAAACAATAAGAATTTGGTTTTGAAAATGTTTTATATCTAAATGCGGAAATGTAAACTAACCTAGAAAGCAAGTAAAATGATCAATGGCTACAAGTATGGTTGCATCGGGAATTACACTCAAGTAACGATCCAATGTATTTCATGATTTTACAAATATGAGCGAGTTTATGTTAATTAGCCACGGATAATAATTCTTAATTAGCTTCTTCCGAAGGCTAACAAGACTTCCTAATTGAATTATCCCTAAAATAATTAGAAGATTAAGCACACCCGGAATGGCTACAAGTAGTTCAATCCTATCCCTAGGTAGAATCTATAAAATGAGGGTTAACGCCTCAAGTTCTTGTTAATTAATGTTTCCCAACCCCAAATTATCTTTTCTAAAATTAATTCTGAGTTAATGGGCGAGTCCTAGGGTTAGCTAATCCCTTTGGAAATATTAAAGAACAAGAATAATTAAAATAACAATAACTCACTTCATAAAAGAATAAAAATCATTCAATACATAAGCACAACAAGGTATTTAATCCATACTTTAAATAAGAATATTTCCATAAACAAGATTCAAGTGTTGAATAAAATACTACACACTTAGATATACAATACAAAGCAAGGAAATGAAGAAAGCAACATAAATGGGTAAGAAATTCTCAACCAAAAAGCTTTAAATCTTCAAGACCAAAGTGTGTGTGCAAAGCCCTAGCTTCCAAAACTTGTTCTCTCTAGCCCTAAGAACTGAAAATAAGCCAAAGATATATCCAAAGATCTGCTTTGGTTGTGTATAAAAATGGGGTTGGGGATTAAAAATGTAAATTCCAGAATTGCCCAGGCTTGAAGCTCGATCTTTGCAATTGCGAACAAAGGTTCGCAATTCCCCAACAATTCCTGTGCTGCTTCACTTCGCATTTGCTGATGACACATTGTTCGCATTGCGAAGGTTGACCTCTTCAAGTTGACTCGCATTTGCGAAGTACTCTTCGATTTGCGGACGACTGACCTTATTCCAGTTGACTTCGCATTTGCGAAGTGTTTGCTTTCGATTTTGCGGAAGACTAGCATGCTAGCTATGCTTCGCAATTCCCAGAATTGCTCGCAATTTCTCCAAGTCTGAGTCTTGCATTTCCAAGTTTTGGTCGCAATTGCGACCCTGGAGTGCATTGCCAGATTTCCTCCTTTTTTAGCTTTTTGACTTGTTTTTTCACTTGTGTTTCTCACCAGTTCATTCTAATCACTACGCGCTGATAAAATAGAAGTATAACGACATTTAAAACACACGATTTATCACTCAAACATAGCAAAAGTATAGTTTTAAAGATTAAAATATTGCTTTTCCTCAAGCAAATGAAAGCGGACAAATCTCTTCCAAGAATTTAACTCAGACATTATATCCTTATCATTCCGAAGCCAAAAAGGTCTACTTTAAGCACAAATGCATGACTTGTTTGTACGCAACACTATACTCCAAAAGCATATGAATTATCAAGCACTTCTCATGAACTTCATATACTTCAAAGTGCTCAAACACTAATGCAATCAAAAAGTAGCAATCAAGTCATGATCACTAAAGCTTAAAAATTATGCCTCTTCTTCACAATCAACTTTCTTTGGTCATATCCTTCCATATTGAGAATGGGATTAAATTCACAAGTAGAAATTTCATGTGCCCTCACATTTAAGAGAGGAGCTCACACTCATTAAATTCTTAATTCAAACCACAAGTGGATATTTCAAATGAAAGAATAACTTCTCTCTCAAAAAAGGATGTTCAATGCATTTACAAGTAGTACCATATAGGCTTGCCCTTCATCGTATTCCACTAAATGTAGAAAACCCCCTTGGTTAAGAATTCAATTAGGATTAAAAGGTTTGTAGTTTCGTCTTTTGGTTTAAGGTAGGGACACAATTTTGGCTGGGGTAGAGTTGACTCAGAAACTCCCAAGCACTACAAGTTTACCAACTAAAGTCCACTTCTTCAAAAAGCATTTCCAGTCATTTGCTTTTCACCTTTTATTCCACACCTAGGTCTTCCTCTCTGATTCAGAATTGTTTAAATAAAATATATATATATATATATATATATATATATATATATATATATATATATATATATATATATATATTTCAACGTCAAGGAAGGTTTCATTTTTTTTCTCTACCTTCCACCTTTTCAAACAACTTCCATATCAAAACTTTTCCAACCTTCACCCCCAAACTTAGGCTTTTAGCCTATGTTTACACTTTCAAAGTACTTAGGGAGGTAGGGTGCCAAAAGCTAGATCAATTAAGAACAAAGGATTTAAGCTTGTAATATGGTTGCCAAAGAATAAGGTTAAAGGCTCAAAATGGGTTGACTAGGGAACATATTCAAGGGTAGAAATTTTTAAGGCATGCTAGCGGTCCAAGGAAGGCCTAATATCATTTTTCAAACCAAGTTAGTCTTATGATTTCGCCTTGAAGCACATTCCGGGCAAGTTCTAGACTACAAGTAATGCAAAAGAACTCACAAATAATCTCACCACACATGGCACATGAACATTCAAGTGGAATACAAATCCAAAATCCAATTGAAACCAATGACTCAAAGAGGTTGCACATAGCATAGGAAGCTATTAGTGAATTAAAGAGCCAAAATTTGAGTCTAAAAGTCATGACATCTTTACTTCAGTTATTTTTCTTTTTCAACAACCAAAAATTCATATACCAAGGTTTAAATCATGTTGGTACCAAGCAAGCCACAACTTGGTCAATGGGCACAAACCCCAACTCAAACCATTTATTTTTCCTAAATTAACAAAAGCTAATTCTAACTACAAGACTAATTCCCTTAAGAAAGTTGTCTATCTATCCATCATCGAGAAAAGTCGATAAAAATTTTCTACAATTACCCGGTTCAAGAAGAAAATTGGCATCCTTGGAAAAAGAACCGTGGTATAAAGAAAACCAAGGATATCGCCACTACCATAAAACATACTATATAAAAAAAATTAAGAAGCTAATAAGCATAAAGTAACTTAAAAAAATAAAAATTAAGAGCTAATAAACATACTAATATAACACATCACATGAAAATATACTCACAACAAAATGAAAACAAACACAGATAAACATACTAATATAACACATGACATGAAAATACACTAAAAACAACATGAAAATAACTACAATACCAATCTGCCAAAACAACAGTTACACAAGAAGCCACCCCCCCAACTAAAGATGTTGCAATGTCCCCAATGTAACAAAACATGATAGAGAAAAATGGTGGAAAGTGCTCCCTGAATACTGCATCACTCGGAGTTGGAGGTAGTGGGGAATTTGAGCTCCAGATCCTCTCCTCCTCATCATCAGAATCGTGTGAGCCACAAAGTGAACTCAGCTTGTGCATCATCCGTGACAGAAACTTGTTTTTCTTCTTTTCATGTTCCTTGAATTTCATCTGTCGCCTTTCAACTTTTCCTTGCCTCCAGCTCAGGTCTTCTAATCTGGTCTTGATTGCCTTTTGATCCTGCACTACATCATCCAAGGTTGTTGGCTTCTTCTTGCTAGACCTAGTCGAGGTGCCCTCACCAGATGGTCCAGATGGAAGACCTGCGACAAGCTGCCGAATGTGAGCATCAACACCTGGGATCTGATGGGAAATATAGCGCATAGTGGGAGGACCGGATTGGAGGGGTCCCATGGGGTCAAAGGATCCTGCTGTAGCTGCGGGGGCACCACCGGATCCCTCGGCGGACCCATCAAACTGCCCAAATGAAGGAGATAGCACATCAATCCTTCTCTTCTTCTTCTTGCCGGATGCCCCTTTTCGAAGCAATGGATAAATTGCAACGGCAGGGTCCTTCTCAACATCAGTCGGGCTCAGTGGCACCTCAGCATCATAGCATAACTGAGTGATCAATGAGGGGAAGAATAGTCTTCTAGACCTTCCATTGCAAGCTTCCTCAATTTCACTCACGATGTGCTGACCCACATTTACTGGCAAGCCATCCATAATGGCAGCAATCATCAATGCCTTCTCAGGCGTCACTTCAGTCTCATTTCTGGATGGCACAACCCTGGCACAGATAATGGATAGCCAAATCTTGGCTTCGCCAGTAAATTCATGCGAATCAACCCCTTTATGAATCCTTTCCCAAGTCGGTTGCACCCCGTTGTGAAGCTTTTCCACCAACCACTGCGTTCCTCTCTCTCTTCCTATAGCTCTGTATGTCTCATTATCAACATTAGGAAGCCCATAGTGTGCATTTATCACCTCGAGGCAAAAGTTAATCCGCTTGCCTCTAACAAAGGTGAATACATCCCCCCGGAAATCAGTCTTCAAGGCATTTGCATAAAATTCTCGAACTATTGTGTAGTTCGCTTTGACTGGTTCAGGAGCAAAGCATATCCATCCATTGTCAGTCAGTCTTTGGAAAAATTCCGACATCTTAGCCTCCACGTTGTCCAAACGGATGCCCCGTTCTTTGACATGAGCTTGTCATAATTCCTTTCACATTCAGCTGCTATGAATCTCGTCGCATCAAAATACTCCTCTTTAATTTCATGTTGTGCTTGCACATTTTCAATATTTTCAACATTTTCCGAGGCCATTTTATGCACAAAGTACCTACAAATGGTAACCAAATGTGAAACGCATGAACGAGTACTTTATACACTGTATTATTATGCATTTAGGCCAAAGAAAAGGAGCAGAAAGCATCAGAGTGAAATTCTGCATAGCTACTGTTTTTGCACCGCTGAGGCTAAAGCTATGCGATAGCAGAAAAAGGCTTGCGATCGCATAGTGCAAAATTTTTTCTCAGAATTTAATGCTATGCGTTCGCGGAGAACCCAATGCGATCGCATAGGGCAATTTTCCACAGTGCACAATTTAGACCTATGCGATCGCGGAACAGTCAACGCGATCGCATAAGGCTTCCAGCCTCGCCCCGTTTTTGTTCTTCTATGCATTTTCACAAACACATGAAGGGCATCAGTTTTTCATGGCAATTTTGAAGAGATTACACACAGACCCACCCCCAAATTTTTCAACAATTGAGCACTCACTCTCTCAACCAACATTACCCAAGCAAGCAAGCACACATTCAAGTCATTCTCAACCAAAAATCTAAAATTCTAGCCCTAAACAAGAAGTACAGAAAAAGAAGAAGAGGAATGGTTGTTCTTTCACCTTATGAGCGCCAAGAATGGAATTTGAAGGGGTTAGAGTTAAGAGATTACATACCTTGAGAGTGGAGATGGAAAATTGCAAAAGTCTTGAAGATGTGAGATGATTTGAATTTTTGGGGCTTAAGCAGTGAGGGAATTCTGTTTTTGAGCACAGGGATGATTTTTTTTATGTTTTCAGGGCTTTTTGTATTTTTCACTTACCTGACAATATGCGATCGCGGGGACACGTTGCGATCGCATAGTGTATAAGATTTGGGAACTTGCGATTGACTGGTCACATGTGCAATCGCATAGTAGGTTTCTTACCTACTGAAATGCGATCGCATTGCTGCTGCTGCGATCGCATAGTGCAACAGTCTGCTGCACTGCAATTTTGCACCAGCTACTGGTTTGTGGCTGCTCGGTCGCCCCGATCTGCTCAAATCAACTCCGAAAAATCTGAAACTTGGCAGATTAGTTACAAATAATATTCTAAGTTATCCTAAAAAAGAAAATTTCATAAATGACCAAAAAATTTGAAAAACGATGGGTTGCCTCCCACCAAGCGCCGCATTTAACATCGTGGTGCAAACAACTTTACCACTTTTCTCGCCACTTGGATGATATGAACTAGGCACCTAGCTTGGAATCAAGCTTGTGACCACGAGCGATGGGGGGTGGTAAGTCAATGATCAAGCCAATCCTTAAATTCTTCATTTTGCACTTCTTGGCTCTCATGTGAGGAATGTCATTTTGCTTTCTTGCTTCCTCAAACAGTAAAATGTATGATTGTTGTCTTTCCTCCTCGCAATTCCTCATTGACTCGTGTAGTTCAATTTTCATATCACCACACAATTCCAATGTTGAAAAATGCTTGGAATGTGACTTCAAGCCTTCACTTCGCAATTTTTCTATTTTGACATCCTCTTCTTCCCCCGGATTAGAGTCAATCTCAACCACATTTTCATTTACACCGGTTGACTCTAATTCCATTTTTTCTCGGCATCATTAACACTCATGGAGTCGGTTGGCGGATGTTCAATGCTTGAATCCTCAAAGTAAAGCTCACTTTCTTCCTCGGAATTGGACTCTTCTTGGCTTCCTTCCACACTCTCAAGTTGGTGGGCATAGTGAGCCTCAACCAATATTTGCATTCGATCCTCCAAAGTGCGAATATGTTCATCATTGTGAGCCAAGCCTTGTTTCAAGTTCTCGAGTGCAAAGTTGTGCTTCTCCTCATTTTCAAGAATGGTCTCCAACATGAGCATCATTTTCTCATTTTGAGCATTTGAGAGTTCTTCTTGGTTTTGATCAAGTGCCAAGGAAGGATTTTCAATTTCAATCTCCAAGGAAGGTTCTTGGATATCATTCACTTCCAAGGCTTTTTGAACCCTTAAGGCTTCGATCATTTCATCCATTTGTGAGTGCAACCTTGCAAGTGCCAAGTCATTTTGAAGACTATTCTCCAAAAGCTCCTCCAAGGCATTTTGCTCCTTGTTTCCTTCTTCAAGTAAACACTCCAACATAAGCTTGAACTCTCCACTTCGGCCTTGCTCAACTTCTTCCACTTTCATAGCCCTATAATTCTCATCACAAAAAGTAGAATCATCATAGCGGGGGCTTGGGAAAGGGAAGGACCAATAAGCACAATCATCCCAATGACCATTTTGAAAACCACACTTATCACAAATACTCCACTCATAGGGTTGAGATTGTGCGCACAATCCACCCCCGGAAGAATTTAAACAATTTTGCCACGAGTGTGGTCCTCCACAATAAGGACAAGGGTCATCAAAATATGAACAACTACCATCCGACCAATTTTCATTATATGATGCCATTTTTCAAAAATATGAAAACAAACAAGAAAAATAGACCAAGGTAAGAAAATTTAATTACACAAATATTCACAAGTTTGGACCAAAGCACTTTCGCTTATTTCTCAAACAACCTAAATTACGCCAAATTGTTCCCCTGCAATGGCGCCAATTTTGATGACGTCCAAATCCACTACTAAAAAGTAATAGGCACGGTCGCATGCAATATAATTTACCCAACTATGAGTCGGGGTCGAATCCCACAGAGAACAATGTGTAGGCGATTCGGAATGTAAGAAAATTATCGCTTATCGCGCAATGCCAAACACTAAGAATTTGGTTTTGAAAATGTTTATATCTAAATGCGGAAATGTAAACTAACCTAGAAAGCAAGTAAAATGATCAATGGCTACAAGTATGGTTGCATCGGGAATTACACTCAAGTAACGATCCAATGTATTTCATGATTTTACAAATATGAGCGAGTTTATGTTAATTAGCCACGGATAATAATTCTTAATTAGCTTCTTCCGAAGACTAACAAGACTTCCTAATTGAATTAT